>NC_058083.1:476901109-477119703 GCF_014858855.1 Bufo gargarizans
ATGTTAATTTCAGCCAAAACCATGTAGACCATGGGTAACGAGGGAATCATGGTTGAATTCCGGAGAGGGAGCCTAAGAAACAGTTACGGCTACCACATCCAAGCAAGGCAGCATGAGCGCAAATTACCTATTGGGTATAATTAGGTGAGCTAACCCTGTAAAAGATTTTAGGTGCGGGCCTGCTGGTGAGCTGACCCTGTAAAAAATTATATACGAGGGCCTGCTGGTGAGCTGACCCTGTAAAAGATTTTAGGTGCAGGCTTGCTGGTGAGCTGACCATCTAAAACATTATATGCGAGGGCCTTCAGGTGAGCTGACCATGTAAAACATTATATGCGAAGGCATGCAGGTGAGCTGATCCTCTAAAAAATTAAATGTGAGGGCCCTCAGGTGAGCTGACCCTGTAAAAGATTTGAGGTGCTGGCCTGCTGGTGAGATGACCCTGTAAAATATTTGAGGTGCGGGCCTGCTGGTGAGCAGACCCTCTAAAAATTTTTATGCAAGGGCCTTCAGGTGAGCTGACCCTGTAAAAGATTTTAGGTGCAGGCCTGCTGGTGAGCTGACCCTCTAAAACATTATATGCGAGGGCCTTCAGGTGAGCTGACCATATAAAAGAATGTAGGTGAAGGCCTGCTGGTGAGCTGACCCTCTAAAAAATTATATGCGAGGGCCTGAAGGTGAGCTGACCCTCTAAAAGATTGTAGGTGAGGGCCTGCTGGTGAGCTGACCCTCTAAAAAATTATATGTGAGGGCCTGCAGCTGAGCTGACCCTCTAAAACATTATATGCGAGGGCCTGTATGTGAGCTGACCCTGTAAAACAGGCATCCTCAAACTGCGGCCCTCCAGCTGTTGTAAAACTACAGCTCCCAGAATGCCCTGCTGTAGGCTGATACCTGTAGGCTGTTCGGGCATGCTGGGAGTTGTAGTTTTGCAACAGCTGGAGGGCCGCAGTTTGAGGATGCCTGCTGTAAAACATTATATGCGAAGGGCATATATGCGATGGCATTATATGTGATGAATAAGGATGTTGATATGATGGAAGAGGAGAAGGAGGAGAAAAGGAAGATTCAACCATATACTCTTGTTTGTAGTGGAAGGGGTGAATGGAAATACAGTGTATTCAGTACACTATAAACAACACATTTATGTTCATCCGCTTTCCTCTGGTGGAGTCGAGAAGTCACGGTCAATCTAGGCCTTGTTCATTTTTATAAGGGTCAACCTGTCAGCATTTTCAGTTGACAGGCGGATACGCTTATCTGTTATAATGCCCCCAGAAGCACTGAATACCCGCTCAGACAAAACGCTGGCGGCAGGGCAGGCCAGCACCTCCAAGGCGTAGAGCGCCAGTTCGTGCCACGTGTCCAGCTTGGACACCCAATAGTTGTAAAGCACTGAGGGATCATTGAGGACGCTGACACGGTCTGCTATGTACTCCTTCATCATCTTCCAAAATGTTTCCCTTCTTGTGACATTAGGCATCAGGGTGAGGGTGCTGGCAGGGTGTCATGAAACTGTCCCAGGCTTTGGAGAGTGTTGCCCTGCCTCTGTTGGAACTTCTGTGTGTTCCCTTAGTCTCCCCTCCTCGGTTGGCCAAGGAACTACGGACTCTGCCACCAACATTGTCAGATGGAAATTTTTGGAGCAATTTTTCAACAAGGATCTTCTGGTATTGCACAATTTTGCTCGTCTTCTCCACCAGAGGAATGAGAGATGAGAAGTTATCTTTGTAGCAAGGGTTGAGAAGAATGAACAACCAGTAATCCGTGTTGTCTAAAATGCGTATAACGCATGGGTGGCGGGAAAAGCAGCCTAACATGAAGTCAGCCATGGTTGCCAGAGTACCAACAGACAAGACTTCGCTGTTGTCATCAGGAGGATCACTCTCAATCTCCTCATCCTCTTCCTCCTCTTTAGCCCACCCACGCTGAACAGATGGAATTAAACTTCCATGGCTACTACCCTCTGTAGCGGAGGTAACCGTCTCCTGCTCCTTCTCCTCCTCTTCATCGTCCAATTCGCGCTGAGAAGATGAACTGAGGGTGGTCTGGCTATCACCCTGTGTAATGTCCTCCGCCATTTCCATCTCTTCCACATGCAAAGCGTCGTCCTTAAATGTGAGCAGCGAGCGTTTGAGTAGACACAGAAGTGGGATGGCTACGCTGATAATAGCGGCATCGACGCTCACCATCTGTGTTGATTCCTCAAAGTTTCTTAAAATCTCACAGAGGTCAGACATCCATGCCCACTCCTCGTTGTGAATAGCGGAAGCTGACTGGAAAGGCGACGACCATGTTGCAGCTGGTATTCCACTACTGCCCATTGCTGCTCACAAAGCCTGGCCAACATGTGGAACGTCGAGTTTCAGCGTGTGCTCACGTCGCAAAACAGCCGGTGAGCTGGCAATTTCAAGCGTTGCTACAGCGTTGACAGACCGGCTGAAGCTGTCGGTGACTTGCGGAAATGTGCACACATGCGGCACACCTTCACCAGTAGCTCAGGCAAATTGGGGTAGGTTTTGATAAACCGCTGAACCACAAGGTTGAACATGTGGGCTAGGCATGGGATGTGTCTGGGCTTGCCGAGCTCCAAAGCCGCCACCAAGTTACGACCATTATCAGACGCAACCATGCCTGGTTCTAGGTTGAGTGGCGAGAGCCACAGCTCAGTCTGGTCTCTTATCCTCTGCCATAGCTCTGCGGCGGTGTGCTGTTTGTCCCCTAAGCATATCATCTTCAGCAGCCTGTTGCCGCTTCCCCACTGCAGTGCTACACTGCTTCCAGCTACCAACTGATGAATGACTGATGCTGCATGCAGATAATTCAGAGGTGGAAGTGGAGGCGGAGGAGGAGAACGTAGGTTCTGGCGGAAACCCTGATCGACGTAGGGTCCGCAATCCTTGGCGTCGGTAGCACCTGTGCCATCCCAGGGAACGACTTGCTCCCAGCCTCCACAACGTTCACCCAGTGTGCCATCAAGGAAATGTAGCGTCCCTGGCCGAATGCACTTTTCCATGCACTCCCTAACAGGTTGCACTACAAACATATATTGTTTCTGCGTTTTTGTAGAAAAATTTAATTCAATTACACTCCCTACACTCTCTGCCCCTTCCTATGCTCAGCTCTGCCTGACTTAGAATGAGCCGAACACGCGTCATCGGGTGCTATATAGCACCCGATGACGCGTTCCGGCCAGCCGGTCACTGTAATGCCAGTAGCCAACATGTCTACTGGCATTACAGTGAGAGCACTACTTACCTGCACATTTATTGTCTGCTTAGTAGCCGCGAAACATGTGCGGCCAAGTCCCGCCATGTGCCGAGCATAGCGATGCTCGAGCCGAACTGGTATTCAGCCGAGCATGCTCGCTCAACACTAGTGCTTAGCACTTGGGCCTTTCAGCGCTAGGTTCGAGAAAAATATCTAAATGTAGTTTATATTTTGTCCCCATGTTTGTGTGGTGTCCATTCTTCACTTTCATTACAGACTGGCATCATCATATTAAGGAGCCACCGTCCATTTCTTCTAACCATCAATAGGAAGGAAGAGTAACCAGTGACAGAGTGCACTGCGTTGTTTTACATACAAGTTCCTCAACATGTTATCTCTCAGTCTTTTAGTATTCCAGAGATTGTAGTAATTGTAACAGGGTCCAATTTAGGCACTAGGTGATAAGGCATAGTATTCATCTTAATGGGGATAAGACATGGTACGCGTCTTAAGGTGACACGACATAGTACGCCAAAAAGGTCTTCAATAGGGCCTGTGCTGCTTACTCCATCGTCTGATCTCGTGTGGAGACTGCCACTGCAAACTTGGTGAAATGATCTACAATAACCAATAAGTGCTTCCACCATCAGATAGTTCATCATCATCAGCTGTAAGGGTTAAGCAGTTTGAATGTTGCCTATTGGGGCCTGCAGTTACCTGGCTTGGGCATGACTGCAACACCTTTGCAGACTTCCAAGGCTACTCCCTGCCGATTTGGATGGTAATTGGTGTTGGCGAGCATGCTTGGCCGAACACCATTTTGACTCGAGCATCGCGAGTTTGTTGGCTGCTACGCAGCTAATAAACGTGCGGGGAAGTACTGGCACTCAATAATGCCGTAGCCATGTTGGTTACTGGCATTACAGTGATTGGCTGGCCTGAACGCGTCATCGGGTGCTATATAGCACCCGATGACACGTGGTTTGGCTCAGTCTTAGTCAGTAAGAGCTGCAGCAGAAGGGACAGATAGTGTAGGGACAGGAATTTTTTTTTTTTTTTTTTTTTTGGCAGGGTTTAGTGTTGAAAGGTGTTAGAGACCCAAAAGTCCTTTTAAGGACTATTGTTTTATCTGGCTGCAATATATATTATTAGCGCAACCTGCGCTAAATTGAGTGCAAATGTTTGGCTGCTGCTGACACAACCTCTACTACATCTGTTGTGTTACGTTTGCGCATCCTAAATATCTGTGACATTCAGGGCAATTGTTTGGCCGCTGCTGACAGGGACATTACCTGCACTACATCTCCTGTATAACGTTTGTGCATCCTAAATATCTGTGACATTCAATGTAATGTTTTTGCTGCTGGTGACAGCGACATTACCTGCGCTACATATCCTGTATAACGTTTGCGCATCCTAAATATCTGACATTCAGTGTAATGTTTTCGCCGCTGGTGACAGCGACATTACCTGCGCTACATCTACTGTATAACGTTTGCGCATTCCTAAATATCTGTGACATTCAGTGTAATTTATTTGCGCATACACAAAACCTGCGCTACTGTATGTGTGACATACTTGCAAGCATATATACCATTTAATATGCTCAAGGGGAGCAGTAAGGAACTGAGAAGTGGCCGTGCTGCTGATGGTGCACGCAGAGGCTGCCAGAGCACAAGAAACACACTCATCCATGATACCTAGATTCATGTCCCAGTTTGCAGGGCGGTGCAGGACACCACTCTCAAAGTCACACTAGTGCGACCAGGTGGTCGGTTGGATTGCAGCAGATAATGCTTCCAGTTAGTTAAGCACCACCCTGTCTTCCACAAAGTCCAGTCTCAGTAGCCAAGAGTCTGGTCAACAGAATCCTCACCCTGATCCTCCTTCCTCCCACCATGGAGAGTTTTGGCAAACAAGTGATCCCACACTCGGATATTCCAAGGAGCTCTTTTTATCGGCTATCCTTGATTTGGGCCTTTCGCCAAGCCCGCTTGAAGAGGGACATGAGGAGAACTTGTGCACTGATTCTCAAACTCTTGAGCATCCACAGTCAGAAGAAGATGACGGTGTGGAACGGCTATTAGTGTTTCACGAGGTGGATGATGATGATGAGACACAGTTGCCAATAAGTCAACCGCAATTAGTGTCTCAAGAGGTTGATGATGAGGATGAGATACAGTTGTCAATAAGTGAGGTTCTTGTTAAGTCAACAAGTCAGTAGGATAACTAGAGTGAGGAAGTGGAAGAGGAGGTGGTGGACAATGAAATCACTGACTGAACCTGGGAAGGTGGCAAGCCGAGCGAGGACAGCAGTACAGAGGGGGAGGGATCCGCAGCACCGCAACAGGCTGGAGGAGGCAGTGGGGTGGTAAAAGGGAGAAGGCAGGCCACACCAAACAGGCCCGCAACAGTTCCCCGGAGCACCCCATTGTGGCAATCTCCCTTGCCAAGGGGTAGGTGTTCCGCCGTCTGGTGCTTTTTTGAGTGCGTACGATAAAAGAATTGTCATTTGCAACCTGTGCCGTACCAAAATTAGCAGGGGCGTAAACACTAGCAACCTCACCACCACCACCATGATCCACCACATGGCATCACAGCAGCCTAATAGCTGGGCCGAACACCTGGGTCAACAATCAATGTCTGCAGGTCACACCACTGCCTCCTCTTCCCCTGAGTTATGTGCTGGCCAATCCCCTGTCCAAGACGCAGGCCCAGATGCCTCCTGCCCTGCACCTGGACCTTCGCAAGCACCATCAGCTAGCACATCCACTTCTGTGTCCCAGCGCAGTGTACAGATGTCCATACCCCAGGCCTTTGAACGAAAGCGCAAATACCCAGCCACCCACCCACAGGCCATAGCACTAAATGCGCAACTTTCCAAATTGCTGGCCCTGGAATTGTTGCCATTTAGGCTTGTGGACACTGAGGCTGTCCACAGCCTGATGGCAGCGGCTGTCCCTCGTTAATCAGTCCCCAGCCGCCACTATTTTTCCCAGTGTGCCGTCCCCTCCTTACACCAGCATGTCTCCCGTAACATCACCCATGCCCTGACCAACGCAGTTATTGGGAAGATCCACTTAACGACTGACAAATGGACAGGTGCTTTTGGCCAGGGATGCTACATTTCCCTGACATCACACTGGGTGAACGTTGTGGAGGCCAGGAGCGAGTCATACCCTGGGATGGCACAAGTGCTACCGATGCCAAGGATTGCGAGCCCTACTTCCGCCATCACCTACATTAGTGGCTGGAACCCCCCTTCTCCTCCTTCACTTCCACCTCTGAATTCTCATCTTGCAGCAGCAGTCAGCCATCAGTCAGTAGCTTGGGAAGGTGGCAAGGTAGCATCTGCCCTAATGTTCTTACAAGCCGGACGGAAATGGATCTCAAAATTAAAGCAGGCGAAGAACAGAGACCAACGAGCCTGACGGGGATTTAATCTCTGAGCAGACTGGAGATAAGCCAGGTTCTTGTGGTCCGTGAAGATGTACACAGGATGTGTGGCGCACTCGAGTAAATGTCTCCATTCCTCCAGTGCCAATTTAATAGCCAGCAGTTCCCTGTCCCCAATGGAGTAATTTCTCTCTGCGGAAGAGAATGTTTTTGAAAAGAAGCCACAAGTAGAAGTCTTGCCCCGGGAAGACTTCTGGGTGAGGACAGCTCCGGCTCCCACCGAGGAGGCATCCACTTCAAGAGAGAAAGGCTTGGTGGAATCTGGTCTAGAGAGAACGGGTGCAGAGGCAAAGGTGGATTTCAGGGACTGGAAGGCTTCCTCGGCTTGGGAAGGCCAGGATTTGGGGTTAGCTCCTTTTCTTGTGAGGGCCACGATAGGAGCTACCAGAGTGGAATAGTGTGGGATGAATTGCCTGTAGTAATTCGCAAAGCCCAGAAATCTTTGTATGGCTTGGAGACCAGAGGGGCGTGGCCAATCCAGAACCGCCGAGAGCTTGGCTGGGTCCATTTGAAGTCCTTGGGCTGAGATAATGTATCCCAGGAAAGGCAGAGAGGTCCGTTCAAAAAGACCTTTTTCAAGTTTAGCGTTCAGGCGATTTCTCCTAAGACGAGTAAGAACTTGTTGCACATGGACCCTGTGTTGATCCAAATTGGAGGAAAAGATGAGGATATCATCCAGGTATACGACCACGCAGGTGTAAAGTAAGTCCCTGAAAATATCATTGATGAATTCCTGGAAGACAGCAGGTGCGTTGCAGAGGCCGAAGGGCATCACCAAATACTCAAAATGGCCGTCCCTTGTGTTAAAGGCGGTCTTCCATTCGTCTCCCTCACGGATACGGATCAGATTATAGGCCCCTCGAAGGTCCAATTTTGTGAAGATCTTAGCCCCTCGGAGACGATCAAATAGCTCAGAAATTAGAGGCAGAGGGTAACGGTTCTTGATGGTAATTTTATTAAGACCTCTGTAGTCAATGCAGGGACGGAGGAGCTGGCTGTTGCTGAGAAGGCAGGAGCTGCTGTAACATAGCGGTCAACTGGGCCAGCTGTTGACCCTGCTGGGCCACAATAGTGGTGAGGTCCGCTAGGCTTGGCAGGGGAACATCACCGGGATCCATGGCCGGATCTTACTGTCACGTACCGGCAGAACAGGTAGTGGATCCTCTGGACCAGAGAGGCGATGGCGCGGGTTGTACTAAAGGACCGGTTCTAAGCAGTTACTGGTCTTCACCAGAGCCCGCCGCAAGGTGGGATGGATTTGCTGCGGCGGTAACTACCAGGTCGTGTCCCCTAGTAACAACTCGACCTCTCTGGCAGCTGATAAGGCGAGGTACACAGGAAGAAGGCAAGAGCGTAGTCGGACGTAGCAGAGGTCAGGGCAGGCGGCAAGGTTCAAAGGCGAGTAGACGGTAGCAACGGGTTCGGCAACAGGCAAGGCAGACTAACACAGTGGAACGCTTTCTCTGAGGCACAAGGCACAAAGATCCGGCAGAAAGCTGTGGGAGGAGAAGGTATAAATGGGCAGTGCACAGGTGCAGCCTAATTAAGTCAGCACTGCCTCTCACAAACCTTAACCCTTAATAACCCCTTTGGACCAGGCACCAATCACTGGTGCACTGGCCCTTTGAATCTAAGAGTCCCGGCGCGCGCGCGTGCCCTAGAGAGCGAGGACTCACACACCGAGACACTGGAGTGCTGCCTGGGGGCATACGCTGTGAGCGCTCCGAGGCCAGCAGGGGACCCGGAGCGCTCAGCGTAGCACAGCCCTTGTATGCAGTATTTTCGGGATCTGAGAGAGAGCAGTGTTATTGCTGTGCTCTCTGCTTTCCTGTGTCATTACATTAGATAGTTAGTTAGTTTATATATATAATACATATAGTTAGTCGGAGATAGTCAGTGTAGGCTAGATTGTGATATAGTGTAGCTTATAGGTTCTGCTGTCTATACATACATGCTACATACATAGTGCTGTGATGTCACAAGTTCACAACAATACTTAGTGCACCAATCACTAATAAGTAGTCAGACCTGTTAAAATGTGAAGTTGCACATATTGCGCCAAAATATTCGCATCATTAGTGCCGATTTCGCAATCGCAAATATTTTGGAGCACTCTATCTGCATATAAAGCTATTTTATCCAGTCTCAGGAAACTTCCAGCAGCTTGAAAAATTTAGCTATAGTGACCCACGTCTGTATTTTGCGCACATTACGTGAATATTACATTGCCAATTTTTGGCGATCAAGAAAGTAATCTCGAATTTGCAAATATATGACGAATATTCTACCAAATATTCGTGAAATATTGCGAATTCAAATATTTCCCCTGCCGCTCATCATTAGCCTAACCCACATGTTCAACTTAGTGGTTCAGTGGTTTCCCAAAACCTACCCCAATTTGCCAGAGCTACTGGTGAAGGTGCGCCGCGTGTGTGCCCATTTCCGAAAGTCATCTACAGCTGCCGCCGGTCTGGCAACACTGCAGCAGTGCTTGCAATTGCTAGCTCACCAACTGTTGTGCGACGTGAGCACGCGCTGGAACTCCATGTTCCATGTGTTTGCCAGGTTTTGTGAGCAGCAGAGGGCAGTAGTGGAATACCAGCTGCAACATGGTCGTCGCCTTTACAGTCAGCTTCCGCTCTTCACAAGTGATAAGTGGGCATGGATGTCTGACCTCTGTGAGATTTTACGCAACTTTGAGGAATCAACACAGATGGTGAGCAGCGATGCCGCTATTATCAGCGTAACCATCCCACTTCTGTGTCTACTGAAACGCTCGCTGCTCACAATGAAGGCGGACGCTTTGCATGTGGAAGAGATGGAAATAGGGGAAGACAGTACACAGAATAGCCAGACCACCCTAAGTTCATCTTCTCAGCGCGAATTGGATGATGATAAGGAGAGGAGGAGGAGGAGATGGTTGCCTCCGCTACATAGGGTAGTACCCATAGCAGGTTTATTTAATCTGTTCAGCCTGATGAGGACAGTGAAGTCTTGTCTGTTGGGACTCTGGCACACATGGCTGACTTTGTTATGCCTTTCCCGTTACCCTCTCGTTATACGCATTTTGGCCAACACCGATTACTGGTTGTTCACCCTTCTCGATCCCTGCTACAAAGAGAACTTCTCATCTCTCATTCCTGTGATATAGAGGACTAGCAAAATAGTGCAATACCAGGAGGTCCTTGTGGAAAAATTTCTCCAAAAATTTCCAGCTGACAACGCTGGCGGCAGAGTATGTAGTTCCTTGGGCAACCGAGGAGGGGAGACAAGGGGAACACACAGCAGTTCCAACAGAGGCAGGGCAACACTCTCCAAGGCCTGGGACAGTTTCATGACACCCTGCCAGCACCCTCACCCTGATGCGCGGCCTAGTGTCACAAGGAGGGAAACATTTTGAAGGAGTACATAGCAGACCATGTCAGCATCCTCAATGATCCCTCAGTGCCTTACAACTATTGGGTGTCCAAGCTGGACACGTGGCACGAACTGGCGCTCTACGCCTTGGAGGTGCTGGCCTGCCCTCCCGCTAGCGTTTTGTCTGAGCGGGTATTTAGTTCTTCTGGGGGCATTATAACAGATAAGTGTATCCGCCTGTCAACTGAAAATTCTGACAGGTTGACCCTTATAAAAATGAACAAGGCCTGGATTGACCGTGACTTCTAGACTCCACCAGAGGAAAGCGGATGAACATAAAGGTACTTTAAATGTGTTGTTTATAATGTACTGAATACACTGTATTCCCATGCACCCCTTCCACTACAAACAAGAGTATATGGTTGAATCTTCCTTTTCTCCTCCTTCTCCTCTTCCATCATATCAACATGCTTATTCATCACATATAATGCCCTCGCATATATGTCCTTCGCATATAATGTTTTACAGGGTCAGCTCACATACAGGCCCTCGCATAAAATTTTTTAGAGGGTCAGCTCACCAGCAGGCCTTCACCTGGGTGTGTATGATGCCCTCCTTTATGTGTAATAAAGAGTGTATTGGAGTGCCGGTTCCTTGTAATTTTTGCAGTCCTTTTACTTAGTGCATAGGCTTTATGAGTGTAGGAGTCCCACTACCTGAACAGTTGTACCACAATGTGAATGAGGCCCTCTTTTATGTGATATACAGGTTGCCTCTTCCTTGTAATTTTTGGCAGCACCTGCACTTTATATACAAGTAAATATGCAGGAAAGAATGTTTCCTAACAATTTTTCCTCTAAAATCGATTTTATCTTCGGTTTTGTGCGTATTATTGTCAGTCTGTAAAAGTGGCATACTATTCGGACAACATCGTTCCCAGCAGCGACCTGGGAGTCCAAGATGCATCCAGACATCCTCCCCATGCTGTTCCCGAACCATTTCAGTGGTGTTTCCATCAATTTCTGACCTTTTCCTGTGAACCAGACACCCTCCCCTCTTCAGAGCCTGGTTTAATGCTCGGTTTCTCCCATTGACTTCCATTGTGCTCGGGTGCCCTGTAGAGCACCCGAGCATCCTAAAGTGTTATACTCGAACACCAGAGCACCCGAGCACTTTGGTGCTTGATCAACACTAATGGTAATACAATCTCTGCAACCAGGCAAAAGTTTTCTCTGGCCCGAAGTGCCACTACTTCTAAGCTGATCACTTTCACTTAACTCTCTGTAAGTACAGTCTGCAAGGTGAAGCTGATCTCAGTGGGTAACCTTAACAGTAATTACAACAAGCCTTTGCAGAGGGTGAGCCGGTCTTGCTATTGTAGCAGTTCCTCCCTGAGGGCCTTAGCTTCTCGTTGTCTCTGCTGCTAGGTTGATACCATTGCTGCTTGACCCTCCATTCTTTACTGATCCCTGCCACCACCGGGTCCGCTGCAGCCTCAACACCATGAGTGGGTGTACTTTCCAGGCTATGGTAGCCTTCCACTACCTGGCCATAAACATTAAGATTGGGGTCTCTATTTCTTCTCCTCATCAGTGGGACCACTGGCAGAGTCCACTGGACTACAGGATAAGGCATTGATATTTCCATTGTTGCGACCTGGTTAATAAAGTGTCTTGAACTTGCAGAGTTGAGCCACCCAACGATACTCTTGGCAGTGTCTAAATGCACTAAAGGGTTATTGTCAGTCCACATCACAAACTCTGCCCCATCAAAATATCAGCAAACTTTTCAGTAACTGCCCACACTACTGCCAACAGCTCCAGCTGTGATGAGCAGTTGTTCTCAGGGTTCTTCTGAGAATTCTGCTGGCATAAGCAATCACTAGCTCTTGGCCATCTTGCATTTAAGTCAGCAATGCTCCCAAGCCTTTTATGCTTCCATCTGTGTACAAAGCAAAGGACTTTGTGCAATCTGCATAAGCTAGAATTGGAGCACATGTCAACAGCCTCTTCAGTTCTTTAAAAGATTAATCCACTTCATCTCCCTACACTATAGCCTTCTACTTTTTGGCTCCTGTGGAGGTTCCAATCAGGAGGGCATAGTAGGATGCAGCCACCTTGGTAAAGTCTTTTATAAATCATCCGTAGTACCCCACCAGTCCCAGAAAACCCCAGAGTTTGCTGACATTGCTTGGTACGGGCCACTGCTGCACTACTCGTATCTTTGAATCCATAGATTGAACTCCTTCTTTGGTCACCACATGACCCAGGTACTCAATGCTCTCTCTCTGAACAGGTGACCTTTTCTGGGCTTCAGCTTCCACCCATGTTAGTCCACACAGAATCGAAAGCTTCCATTCTTCGTCTTCTTCACTAACACGATGCGGGCTGCCCAGGGACTCCAGCAGAGTCTTGACTTTCCAAATGCATTGTATATCAACATGCTTTTTAGCATGCAGATCATGCTAACTTCACATTACATGTACAGGCAGGGTCGGACTGCCCGACGAGAGTACATCTATTAGAGCTCATATTGCGTATCCGCAAAACATGTATTCTGGCCGAGTACATGCCGCCATTTTTATTTTTTTACCTCCTGCAGAGTTGTCCTATCGTCCTCAAAATGGACAAGAACAGGACATGTTCTATTTTTTTGTGGGGCCACGGAACGGCCTTACGGATGTGTGAGCACACAGTTAATATATTGTATATGTCTAGAAGAAGAGAAAGATAATGCCTATATGTAACATGAAACTAACTTGTGGATTCAGATTTACCCATTCAATTGATATGTGAGTGAAATCTTTAAAATATCCAAACAAAACCGCGATAGGTTATATTGTAGATTTGATTACTGTTGATAACTTTAGGATCATTTGAATAGGGTGTGGATAGAAGACACAAGGCTATGCAAGCAGAAGAAGAGAGCAAACAAGGCAAGTCAGGCCAAAACACAGCATGCAGGACTAGGCACAAAAGAAGAAACTTGGACAGGAACTTGGAAGCTCAGGAGTAATGGACACATAATGGTACAAGCACGCAATTTCTAGCTAAGGAGGCCTCAATAGGGCAGCAGATTGCTACTAATTCAGAACACCTGGCTTGTTAGAAAAAGACAAATGGCATAAGAAGCAAAAAGAACCAACAGATGTGAACGTACATAACTTGTTCCATTAGCTTAGGGCCTATGGAGCAGGCACTATATCACAGGCTGAGTACTGTATAATATGCATGGAGAGAAAAGAAAAATTGTCTCATAGAAGATGAGGCAGTGGCACTATGACTCTAGATATTGGCCCAAAAACAGAAGAGAAAGACAAGCAAATTTGCATGATTGGAATGACAGACAAGACAAGATCCATCATTTACAATAACTTATTGTCAAAGCTTATCTAATATTTCCTTGTACAATGACACCTGCACAGGTCACAGAGCATGCCTAGAAAACTACCACATAAATCAGTGAGGTCCCCTCCTGACCACTGTGTCTATTGTCCATGGGGCTGCCGTAAAGACATTTTCCTAAAATTTTCTAAATGCTGTTAAGAACAGCTCAGGCATGGTAGGAGCCCCGATAATCATGTTCAGGAAATAGAATAAAAAATCTACAATGAGAAAAAAATAAAAAATGATTTAGAAAAAAGCATATGTGCTGCTATCTGGTTTTACTGGCAGATAAAATTTTTGGTCATACATTCCCTTTAAGTCAATTGTGTGCCAAGAAAGTCTATGACTGCCTTATAGCATAACTCTTGTAAAGTCAATTGACCTCTTCCTTGCTTTCCATGCCAACCTTCTGCAGTTCTCCAGAGTGGCAGGTACTTGTTTTGTTCATTTATGTTATATTTATGTTATATAATTTTATGCTTTATATCCCCAGTATGGCAGGCAATGTATGAGAGTGACAGAGTTAACCAACTCTGGCACAGCCCCTAGGGAAGCTGAGATGTGGGCTGTTAGTGCCAGCCCAAGCTCAGTTTAGTCTAAAGGAGTTTAGAGTTTGCAGAGAAAGTGAGTTGTTTTACTCACTCCTTAGCACTAGGCCTCAAGCTACAGAGACTAACCCTTTACGTATGACCTGCCAAGAGATAACTGTCTTTACACTAAAATACTCCTGAAGGGAGACAGAGAGAGAAAAAAATTCCAAAATCTGTAACAGCCAAAAAACTGAGTGAGTAAGGTACATTGCTATACAAAAGCTATAGACATTACTGCGGTGAGGGGAATACTGGTAAGGCACCATCCCCATTTAGATACAACCAGGTCAGTCACTTCCGTAAGTCCATATGTCACAATAGCTTATTGTAGCTATCTTACCAAAAGCATTAGCCTCAGATTCTGCAGAGGAAGAGTGGAGGAGTACATTAAATCTAAACCTGACCTATACGCATATAAGACCGTCTGGGGAAAGATTTGCACTGTGCATTCTTTCACTGCACTGATGCTAAGGAGCAACAGTGTGAGGAAAGCCACTGTGATAGACTTTCTGCCGCCAGAGCCACTACCGCTCTCATCCTCTGCTTTGGCCCCTCAAGGGCTTGCTACACTTTTTATGGTTTGTTTCTTCTTTAAGAGAAAGCCCTCAGATATTGCATATAACACAATGGTTCTCCCCTGGAAGAGTATCAGGATAAATGTGCTCCTGAGAAAATCGTCCATCTATATACAGAAAGCGTCTATTTTTACTTGTAATGATGGAAAAAGTTTAAACATGAATATCATATCTTTCCACAACTATGTATTTTTGGTCAATGTAAACTTTCTCAGATTTTAAATTAAATAATCAAGTTCAGAATAATTAACTCTTTTTCAAGATCATACAAAATAGTTTTTCTTTTCAAATTGCTTGTCCCATGAGAGCAATAAATAAGCATAACCTAGGCCTTATACACATGAGAGTGGTCCAGAGCAGTTATATGGCACCCATCGACTTTTATGAGGCCATTTCCGTATCTCCACATTCCTAAAACATGAGAACGTATTAAGAGACATCAACCTGTTTATGCTACGATCGTGGTGGAAAAGTCACAAATAATGGCACATGCCATATGTGCACCATAATTAGCGACTTTTTAAGCTTCTCACCACTTTTTCAAAATGATAAGAAAAGGATGTGGGACTTATCGGACTTGCACAGGCTTCATACGGCCTACTGGATTTACTATAACTTACACCACTCCAGGCCCTAGCTAGCATAGACTTCAGTTTCTTGCACACTGAGTGGCAGAAATGTGCCTAATTTATTAAGAGGTATCTGTCTCCTAATAAATTAGGCACATTTCATTCCGGCACACAGGGATCAAGACTGGCGTATAGATAGGAAAGTCTTGATAAATGTCCCTTTTTTTTCTAGAAAGTTGTAGGAATCAAGCTAAATAAACTGAGGCATACCCCAACTGGATGCCATATTGTTCAGATATTTTCTCTCAGAATAATTTGTTTTCAACTTTCTAACTGTCTTTTTTTGTTTTTTCCCGCCAACTTTGTCAAATATTTTGGAACGTCAAAGATTTTTACAAATAGATAAACTAAAGTGAACGAAAAAGATTGGAAAGGTTGTCAACCCTGCCTCTAGGGCAGTGATGGAGAACCTTTTAGAGACAGAGTGCCCAAACTACAACCCAAAACCCAATTATTTATCACAAAGTGCCAACACAGCAATTTACCCTGAATACTACAGTCCAGTATAGTCTATCTTCCATGTACTTTATTATTTAGCTATAATAGCCTGCCTACATTCAGTGAACTATGTGCTGTTCATAGTGCGTAATGCGCTGAATGAATTGTTGGAAAAGTCTAAGGCATATTGGTACACCATAGACTTTTTCCAGGGTGCGGGTGCCCACAGAGAGGGCTCTGAGTGCCGCCCCTGGCACCCGTGCCATAGGTTCGCCATCACTGCTCTAGGGAATAATACATCCATAATACCATGCCGCAGAGAGCTCCATAAGGAATCACACAGATTGCTGGCGGTGCCATGGTATAGAGTACGGATGCTCAACCTGCGGCCCTCCAGCTGTTGCAAAACTACAACTCCCAGCATGCCCTAATAGCTATAGGCTGTCCATGCATGCTGGGAGTTGTAGTTTAGCAACAGCTGGAGGGCCACGGGTTGGGCATCCCTGGTGTAGAGCAAGCTCTGTGCACATGCCACCAAAGTCTAAGCTATAGGGATAAGATTTTGACAGATAAACCAGTTTGGGCCATAATAGTAAACTACTGAACAGTGGTCCTTTAGGATGAAGTCTTTTCAACAACGTAAAATGGTCTTTCCTTGGCCTTCGTAACTTAAATCCACATTCAACTTTGCAGGATAATAGGCTGAACTGGATGGACGTATGTCTTTTTTCAGGCTTAGTATGCTAATATACAGTAGCACAAACGCTGTCGAAATGTGGTACTTGTGATTAGCTGGAAGCTTCATGGGTATTTCACTGGTATTACTGTAGTGCAGCCATGCTCAAACTTCGGCCCTCCAGCTGTTGTAAAACTACAACTCCCACAATGCCTTGCTGTAGGCTGATACCTTTAGGATGTTTGGGCATGCTGGGAGTTGTAGTTTTGCAACGACTGGAGGGCCGCCGTTTGAGGATGCCTGCTGTAGTGCATGCACTGGTTGATTGTCTAGTGGCGCCTCTCTACTGTACAGTGTGGTACTACATGTTCTGTACTGCTCTTTTCTTGTGCCAGGATGAGCTGCTCCATAGGACAGCAGGTGAGGGTGGCTCCATTTTATTTTTATGGTAAGTTTTATGTACTGTACAGGACCCTGAATACATTCCTGGCCTCAACATAAGTGATTTTCAGCTTCCAGCTGTTCTAAGGGTATTTTCACACTAGTGTTGTTCGGATCCGGCAGGCAGTTTAGGCAACAGGACTGCCTGCCCCATCCGGCAAACCGTATGCAAATGGAAATATGGTGATATACCGGATCCTTCTCTTCCGGTATCATCCAGAATAACGGATCTGGTATTAAATTTTTTTCACAGATCAAAAGCAAAAAAGCTCCTCCTATGTCCCGGCGCATGTGCAGACTGGAAAACTGGATCCAGCAGCGCGGAAATTTCCGGAACACTTGGTACCGGATCCGGCATTAATACATCTCTATGGAAATGAATGCCGAATCCGGAAAGTAAGGTAGCATTCCGGGATTTTGGCTGGAAAAAATACCGTACAAGGGACGGAACGGAAGACATCCTGATGCATACTGAACGGATTGCTTTCCATTCAGAAAGCATTAGGACAAAACACAAGTTTTTTTCCGGTATTGAGACCCTTTACCGGATTTCAATACCGGAAAAGAATAACGCTAGTGTGTAAGTACCCTTGTCTGTCTTCAAATGTAAGGACATACATTATCTATACTAGTGTTTTGCTTTAATCTTCATTAAATGAGTTATCCAGGAATTTGATATTGATGACCTTTCCTCAGGATAGGCCATCAATATCAGATTGGGCGGGGTCCGACTCCGGCACCCGCACCGATCAGCTGTTTGAAGAGGCCGCTACGCTCGCTGGAGCTCAGGTCAGCACTGCAGTCTCTTCTCAACTTACCAAGCACAGCGCTGTACATTCTATAGTGGATGTGCTTGGTATTGCAGCCCGGCACCATGTGACTGATATATGGTGACGTCACTGGCCTAGGAAGAGGCCTAAGCACTCACAGATCACCGTGGCCTCCCCGAACAGCTGATCGGCAGTGGTGCCTGGAGTCGGTTCCCCGCAGATCTGATATGAATGACCTACCCTGAGGGTTGAATTAAAATTCCCGGATAACCCCTTTAATCTTCAGAAATATCAATGAAATGAACATTGATAATACATATTCACAATTGCATAGAAACCCCAACCCAATGCGCATTACACAATAAAGGTTGATCTATTCACACTCTACTCAGACCAAAGCACTACACAGGAATCAATCTGAAAAAGGAGTGGAAGTTGTTTTGGCTTCAAGCCAAAGGCCGCATATTGTTTCAAACCATTTACCGTATTTTTCGCCCTATAAGACGCACCGGCCCATAAGACGCACCTAGGTTTTTGGGGAGGAAAATAAGAAAAAAAAATATTTTTAACCAAAAGGTGTGCTGTGTGTTTGGTGGGTTTGGAACTAATGGTGGTCTGTGGATGGCACTATTACTGGGGATCTGTGGATGACTGACACTGTAATGGGGGGGGGATCTGTGGATGACTGACACTGTAATGGGGGGGATCTGTGGATGACTGACACTGTTATGGGGGATCTGTGGATGACGGACACTGTTATGGGGGGATCTGTGGATGACGGACACTGTTATGGGGGGATCTGTGGATGACGGACACTGTTATGGGGGGATCTGTGGATAACTGACACTGTTATGGGGGGATCTGTGGATGACGGACACTGTTATGGGGGGGATCTGTGGATGACGGACACTGTTATGGGGGGATCTGTGGATAACTGACACTGTTATGGGGGGATCTGTGGCTTGCACTGTTACGGGGGGGGGTCTGTGGCTGACACTGTTACAGGGGGGATCTGTGGATGGCACTGTTACAGGGGGGATCTGTGGATGGCACTGTTACAGGGGGGATCTGTGGATGGCACTGTTACAGGGGGGATCTGTGGATGGCACTGTTACAGGGGGATCTGTGGATGGCACTGTTATGGGCTGGGGGGGGGTCTGTGGGTGGCACTGTTATATATGTGCCATCCACAGACCCCCCAGCCCATAACAGTGCCATGCACAGACCCCCCCAGCCCATAACAGTGCCATTCACAGATCCCCCCCCCTGTAACAGTGCCATCCACAGATCGCAATCCGAACCGCCCCCCACACCCCCCTCCTCCCGCCCGCCCGCCGCCGCACAAAATATAAGTTGTCATATTGAATTAATAGATATTAAACATGCCCCCCAACTCCTATTACTACCTTTCATCCTAATCGCTGCTGTAGAAATCAGGCAGGCAGGACGGCCGGCCAGGGCGTCTCACTGACGTCACTTGCCTGCGCCGCCTACTTCATTCATAGAGTAGGCGGCGCAGGCACGTGACACGAGTTACGCTGCCGCCCGCCCGCCTGGCCTGAATTCTACAGCAGCGATTAGGAGTAAGGTAGTAATAGCAGTTGGGGGGCAAGTTTAATAACTATTACTACAATATGAGATCTTATATTAGCATACCGGAGCGGCGGGGCGGTGCTATACTACACTGACTGCACCGCCCCGCCGCTATTGCCGGCCCCCAGCTCCTCCCAGTCCCTCCCCGAGTCCCCTCTCTGCTCATACATCGCAGCTTGCGATGTAAAAGTGGCAGCATTCGCCCCATAAGACGCAGGGGCATTTCTCCCCCATTTTGGGGGAAGAAAAAGTGCGTCTTATGGGGCGAAAAATACGGTAGGTGTTCTAGCAGACAATGTCAATTTGTACATATGCAAAACTGCATCAATGAACTGCATCCAGTGGGAGATACAAGGCATCTTAAGGGTTTCCAGTTTAAACGTATTGATTTAAAACAACAGAAGTTTGTAAAAACTTCTACAGTATATAGTAGGTAGAAGGTCATTCTTTTTATTTCTCTGTTCTGATGGATCAGCAGAAAACGAAAGCTCAACACAGATGTGAACAAGCCCTAAAGAAGAAAAAGGAGTCCTGGAAGTGATGATATGGCCCCCACAGAGCCTTGATCTCAACATCATCCAGTCTGTCTGGGATTACATGAAAATACAAAAAGATTTGAGCAAGCCTACATCCACAGAAGAGTGTAGGGAGTGTAATCGAATATTAAAGTGTACAAAAACATTTCAAAGACCCAAAAGTCCTTGTAAGGACTATTGTGTGTGACAGCAGCAATATATTTTTGTAGAGCAACCTGTGCTAAATTGCTCAGTGTTAGGGAGAGCTATGCATAGGAAGGGACAGAGTGTAAGGAGTGTAATAGGAAGATTTTTATACAAAAAACTTTTCAGAGACCCAAAAAAACGTTTAAGGACTTGTGTGTGACAGCAGCAATATATATTTTTAGCGCATCCTGCGCTAAATACCGTATAATAGACATCTCCTGTATAAAGTGTGCACATCCCTAAAATATCAGTGACATCCAGTGCAGTTTTTCAGTAGACGGTGTCCGGTGCGGACTGTTAACCCCTTCCCGACCCATGACAGTTAGTGCTAGCTAATTATATATATATATATATATATATAATGTATATATACACACACACACATATAGAGATATAGATATATATGTTAGTACTAGTTTAGATTTTTTAACCCACACACATGCCTTCTGCATGCATGGGTCCTGCACCTGCTGAGCGCCACTGACTGCGTCTGCTCAGGTTTAGTGCCTTTTTTTTAATTTTTAAATTTTATTTTTTGGAGCCTTTTTTTCTAAATTTTTATCTTATTCTTTCACTTATCTTTTTCTCTTTTCCTTTTTTTCTTTATCATAAATGTTATTTTAATTCATTCATTACAAGCCCCCCTCACATGTTAAATCACTACATACGCCCCCTGACTCTTTTTACTTTACATACACCAATAAAAATAAAAATGCCCAATTCATCCCAGAGAATGTACTCTGCTGAAGAGGCATACGCCATCCTTGCCTCTGAAACGGAGTCTGCAAGTAAGGGAGAAGAGGATGCCACATTCCTCTATTCCTCTACTCCTTCATCATCATCGTCATCCGGTGATGAGGGACTCTCAAGGAGACGCCCCAGGAGAGATTAAGTAGCCCCCCCCCTGTGATCCCCTATGGACCACACCACCTGAGGATTATGAGCCCCAAATTCCAGAGTTTGTAGGAAACTCTGGAATTCAGATTGACTGCACGGGCTTCACAGAAATAGATTTTTTTCTAAATCTATTTCTCTGATGATCTCATAAATTTGATGGTGGTGACCCAAACAAATTTGTACGCCCAGCAGTTTATTGCTCAAAACCCAACATCCTCATATGCTAGACCCCTAGGTTGGACCCCATTATGAAGTTTTGGGGGCTGTTGCTGCATATGGGCCTGGTAAAAAAAAAAAACCATTAGACAATATTGGCGTTCAGATGTCTTGTACCACACTCCAATTTACAATATGGCCATGTCCCGCTCAAGATTTGAATCCATTTTGAAATTCCTACATTATAATGATAACACACAGTGCCCCCCGAAATGACCCAAATTTTGACCATCTATTCAAAATAAGACCCCTCCTGGAGCACCTAAATTCAAAATTTACAGATTTACAGAGGTGTTCACCCTAGAAAAAGAAATTAGCATAGACGAGTCTCTTGTACATTTTAAAGGAAGGGTTAAATTTCGTCAATACCTGCCCAGCAAGCGGGCACGGTACGGAATAAAAATGTACAAGCTGTGCGAGAGTACCTCCGGGTACACCTACAGGTTCCGGGTTTATGAGGGGAAAGATTCCCGGATACAACCCCCTGAATGCCCCTGTCCTAGGAGTTACTGGCAAGATTGTGTGGGACTTACTGCACCCACTGCTGAATAATGGTTATCACCTCTATGTTTATAACTATTACACCAGCATCCCCCTATTTATGTCCATAAAAGCCCGAGGTACTGTGGCTTGCGGTAGATCCATGGTAGGGCAACTACTCCGAAAAGGTGACAGTAAGGCTCTCCGCCATGAGAACATGCTTGCGGTTAAGTACAAGAGGGATTCACACTGCCCAAGTGCGAGGTACCACTACCCCTGTCAACAAGCCAGACTGCATCTGTCCGATAAAGTTCTGAAGCCCTACAGTGCCATGCATAAAACTAAGGTGTGGTACAAAAAGCTTGCCGTATACATTGTACAGATGGCAATGTACAATGCGTACATTTTACATCGAACTGCAGGCCACACAGGAACTTTCCTTCAGTTCGAAGAGGCGGTAATCAAGGCCCTAATTTTCCAAAGTCAGGAAGGGGAGGGTGCCCGTGTTGTACCAGGACAACATTTCCCTGGTGAAGTGCCACAAACAGCAAAAAGGGGAAAGACCCAAAAAAGATGTTGGGTTTGTTACAAAAGGGGAATACAAAAGGACACCATTTATCAGTGCGACACCTGCCCTGATAAACCAGGCCTCTGCATAAAAGAATGATTACGAACCTACCCAGGGGCGTAACTAGAAGTGACTGGGCCCCACAGCAAATATTTGTAAGGGCCCCCCCCAGCGCGCTTCGCACCTCCCTCCTTCTGTGTAAACCCCACTCCTTTGGCACAGTGTAGCGGTATACTGTATATTGTGGTGCACAGTGTAGGCTATATATGTATAACATAAACATATTTCACATGAAAACTTACAGTTACTTGGCTTGGCCCTTGGGGATTTCGGACGCCACTTCCACACTTGGCTGGGGGCTCGGCGGAGCTGATGTTGTGCTTTATCCTAATGAGAAAGATTTCATAATAAGGATTTGGAGAAGGGGCAGAGAGATAGCAGAGCAGGGAGAGGCTGGTGCTGCTACTAGGGGGGGAAGGGTCATACCATGGGGAGTAATAAAGCCCACCATAATGCCCCCCCCCCAGTAGTAATAATTCTCCTTATAATGTGACAGTGCAAAAATACCCCCTTGTAATGCTCCCAGTTGAGCTAATGTCCCCATAGTGCCCCCATAATGTGCCAGTATAAAATACCCCTATATAGTGCCCCCAGTAAATTCCCCCATAGTGCTCCTCTCCCCCTCCCTGCTAGTGCCCCCCATAATGTACCAGTATAAAATGCCCCATATATAGTGCCCCAGTAGATGCCCCTCAGTGTCCGGCCTCTGATAGGCTGCCGGCCTAGTGTCCCCCCCAATAATGTGCCAGTAAGTGTCCCCATAGATGCCCCCCCATCATGTGCCAGTATCAAGTGCCTCCCCCCCCCACATGTCCCAGTATCATAGTGCCATCCCCCCCATGTCCCAGTATCAAGTGCCTCTCTCCTTCCCACCCCCCATGTGCCAGTATCATAGTGCAAAACCCCCCATGTGCCAGTATCAAGTGCCTCTCTCTTCCCCCCATGTCCCAGTATCATAGTGCCATCTCCCCCCCCAAAAAAGTGGCAGTATCAAGTGCCTATCTCCCCCCATGTGCCAGTATCATAGTGCCAAACCCACCCATGTGCCAGTATCAAGTGCCAACCCCCCCACATGCCAGTATCAAGTGCCTCTCTCCTCCCCCCATGTCCCAGTATCATAGTGCCATCTCCCCCCCCCCACAAAAAGTGCCAGTATCAAGTGCCTCTCTCCCTCCCCCTCCCCATGTGCCAGTATCAGATGCCAACCCCTCTCCCCCCCATGTGCCAGTATCATAGTGCCAACCCCCCCATGTGCCAGTATCAAGTGCCAACCCCCCCCCACATGCCAGTATCAAGTGCCTCTCCCCCCATGTGCCAGTATCATAGTGCCAACCCCCCATGTGCCAGTTTCAAGTGCCAACCCCCCCCCCCCACATGCCAGTATCAAGTGCCTCTCTCTCCCCCCCATATCCCAGTATCATAGTGCCATCTCCCCCCCAAAAAAGTGCCAGTATCAAGTGCCTCTCTCCCCCCATGTGCCAGTATCATAGTGCCAAACCCACCCATGTGCCAGTATCAAGTGCCAACCCCCACATGTCAGTATCAAGTGCCTCTCTCCTCCCCCCCATGTCCCAGTATCATAGTGCCATCTCCCCCCCCCACAAAAAGTGCCAGTATCAAGTGCCTCTCTCCCTCCCCCTCCCCATGTGCCAGTATCAGATGCCAACCCCTCTCCCCCCCATGTGCCAGTATCAGGTGCCTCCCCCCCATGTGCCAGTATCAGGTGCCAACCCCCCTCCCCCCAGGTGCCAGTATCAGGTGCCAACCCCCCTCCCCCCCAGGTGCCAGTATCAAGTGCCTCTCTCCTCCCCCCCATGTCCCAGTATCATAGCGCCATCTCCCCCCCCCACAAAAAAAGTGCCAGTATCAAGTGCCTCTCTCCCTCCCCCCCATGTGCCAGTATTAGGTGCCAACCCCTCTCCCCCCATGTGCCAGTATCAGGTGCCTCTCCCCCCCCATGTGCCAGTATCAGGTGCCAACCCCCCCTCCCCCCAGGTGCCAGTATCAAGTGCCTCCCGCTCCCCCCGCCCAGGTGCCTCCCGCTCCCCCATGGCAGTAACAGTCGGGTATAAAAGCGCCATCTCCCCCCCCCCCCAAAAAAAAAGTGCCAGTATCAAGTGCCTCTCTCCCTCCCCCCCATGTGCCAGTATTAGGTGCCAACCCCTCTCCCCCCATGTGCCAGTATCAGGTGCCCCCCCATGTGCCAGTATCAGGTGCCAACCCCCCTCCCCCCAGGTGCCAGTATCAAGTGCCAACCCCCCTCCCCCCTAGGTGCCAGTATCAAGTGCCTCTCTCCTCCCCCCCATGTCCCAGTATCATAGCGCCATCTTCCCCCCCCCACAAAAAAAGTGCCAGTATCAAGTGCCTCTCTCCCTCCCCCCCATGTGCCAGTATTAGGTGCCAACCCCTCTCCCCCCATGTGCCAGTATCAGGTGCCTCTCCCCCCCCATGTGCCAGTATCAGGTGCCAACCCCCCCTCCCCCCATGTGCCAGTATCAAGTGCCTCCCGCTCCCCCCGCCCAGGTGCCTCCCGCTCCCCCATGGCAGTAACAGTCGGGTATAAAAAAAAAATACCCTTTCCACCATGTCAACGATGCAGCCTCTTCCTGTGTCCCGCCCTTTATGTCCATATATGGAGTCAGTGCTTGTATTTCAGAAAAGTTTCTGCTGGGATTTGAACCCACGACCTTCTGCTTCAGAGGCAAAGCATTTAACCACAAGACCATAAGGGCAGCCTTGCTGCTGACTGAAAAATATGAGACTTCTACTGTTATAGCTGGCTAAGTGTACATCTATACACATGACAGCTGCTCATATATAGAGATATAGCAGAGCTGAGTGTGCTGGGACAGCTGTCATATAGAGATATAGCAGTGCTAGGTGTGTTGGGGCAGCTGTCATGTGTATAGATGGACAGTTAGCCAGCTATAACAGTAGAAGTCTCATATTTTTTCAATTAGTTGCAATGCAGCAGGGTTCAAATTCCAAACACACCAGGAGACTTTAGGAGACAGATTAGATCACATTAGCGAGGGGGTCTGGTCAGCTGCTGTGAAGGGGCCCTGAACACGATATTTAACTAACTTAAAAAATAAACTGTCACACGCGCTGCCGGGGCACCGGGCCCCCGGTAGTTACGCCACTGAACTTACCACTCATCCATGGATTTTTAATTTCATCCTTTATGGGCCCTATAATATTTCCATATCTCTGATTTAGTCCACCTCACTTGTATACCCACTTTCCAACAACCACTACATAATCTTTTCTGTGAGACACCAGTTTGGTAAAAAGTACCCTTTTCACCACTTAAAATGTTCGTACGGGGGTGCTCTTTCCGAAATGGGGTTACTTCTTGGGGTTTTTCATTTCTGGGGACCTCTGGAAATTTTTTAAATGCGACATGGCAGCTAAAATCCATGTATGCCAATTCAGGCCTGCAAAAAACATATTTTGCACTTTGCCTGTAGAGGCCTGCTATGCACCAATACAGCAGGCTACGAGCACATATGGGGTGTTTGCAAAATGGGGAGAAAATGGAGAACATATACTGGGGTGCATTTTCTCCTTTAACCCCTTGTGAAAGTGAAAAATTGGGGTCTGCTAGTAAGTTTTCATTTTTACAAATGTGTGCTTTGAAATGCTTATCTTAAGTAATTCTGCCTTCTGTGAGACACCTGTTTGGTAAAAAGTACCCTTTCCACCACTTAAAATGTTCGTACGGGGGTGCTCTTTCCGAAATGGGGTAACTTTTTGGGGGTTTTCATTCCCGGGGACATCTGGAAATTTTTTAAATGCAACATGGCAGCTAAAATCCATGTCTGCCAATTTAGGTCTGCAAAATCCATATTTAGTTGTTTGTATCTAGAGCCCTGCCATGCGACCATACATCAATTTATGAACACATATTGGGTGTTGGCGTATTCGGGGGGATATAGGGAACAAAATTTGGGGTGCATTTTGTCCTGTTAGCCCTTGTGAAAGTGAAAAATGTGGGTGCAAAGAAACTTTTATTTTTACAGCCAAGCGTTTCCTAATTCTGTGAAACGCCCGATGGGTCTAAGTGCTCACTACACACCTTGAAATATTCCTTGAGGGGTGTAGTTTCCGGAATGGGGTCACTTTTGGGGGATTTCCACTCTAGGGGTACCTCAGGGTGTCTTTATATGCGACATAGCTCCCAAAAGCCAATCCTGCTAAATCTGTCCTCCAAAAGCCCTATGGCACTACTTCCCTTTTGGACACTGCCATGCACCCATACATCATTTTATGAGCACATATTAGGTGGATGTCTGCTCTCTCTGGAATCGAACACTGATTCCCCGTTACCCGTGGTCACCATGTTAAGTGCATAAAATAACATCGAAAGTTGATAGGGCAGACATCCAAATGGATCATCGACGGGGACATGCGATCAGGCAGAAGTTATCTAGAGTCAACAAAGCAGCAGGCTCTCGCCCATAATGTTTGCGATAGTCAGCTCACCTGCAGGCCCTCAACCATAATTTTTTCGATGGTCAGCTAAGCAGCAGGCACTCTCCCATAAGAGTCTGGTCAACACAATCATCACCTCCGGGGTCACATAACTAATTAGCATAGAGGAGTCTCGGTTATCGGAATAAACCAGACAAATCGCTCCACCAATTCAGAACGGTCATGCACCACCACCCACAGAATCGAGAAAGAGCTATCAATCTGTGAATCCTTTCTGTGTCCGGGCCGGGTGAGGTTTGCCGTGTTGAGTCATATTAAGCCGCAGGCTCCACTCCTGGTGGTGCCCTTCTGTCAATTAGTTTACGTTTCAGCTTTGCAACCATACTCCCCCCCAGAACCCAAAGACTTTGGTTTCCCGGAAGCTGCTTGGTTCGTCTTGCGCCGGTCCACAAATTTCACCTCTAGCGGCGCAATACGGATGCCACCAGCCGTCCCTTTTTATCATGGCCCCAGTTCTGAAAATCAACAAAATTTTTGCCTGAACTTGCACTTTATATACAAGTAAATATACAGGAAAGAATGTTACCTAACAATTTTTCCTCTAAAATCAATTTAATCTTCGGTTTTGTGCGTATTATTGTCAGTCTGTAAAAGTGGCGTACTAATTGGACAACATCGTTCCCAGCAGCGACCTGAGAGTCAAAGATGCATCCAGACATCCTCCCCATGCTCTTCCCGAACCATTTCAGTGGTGTTTCCATCAATTTCTGACATTTTCCAATGAACCAGGCACCATCCCCTCTCCCATTGACTTATATTATATTCGGGTGCTCGGTCGAGCACCCGAACATCCCGATGTGTTCGGCCCGAGCACTACGGTGCTCGATCAACACTAATAGATAGATAATAGATATAAGATAGATAGATAGATGATTGATATGCAGCGAACCGGACCGCAGGGGCAGTATGTGAGTGCACGGTGGGCTGATGGGGGGTAGTAGTCATACTCACGGTTTTGAAGATCCCTGGGTCGGCATGCAGTGATGAGGAAGACAGCACTAAATCCTCCGGGGCACTCGCTATTGCAGGGAACATGAGCCAGATGAAAGTTGAGGTGTAGTTGATGGTAGTGGATATGCTTATGGTGCTTTGAAAACTGGGCCCCTGTGTTCGGGAAGCCAGCACCGTAAGGTGCAATTAGGAGATGGAGTTAAATGATGAGAGAGGCAGTAGTTGAACCAAACAGGAACTTTACTTGTCTTGCAATAAGTATAATCCAAAAGCAGCCCTTTGTCAAAAATACAGATGGTAAAGCTGTATATCCCAATAACAGGCTCAGTAAGGTGTGTGTAGGTTCCAGCTCAACTGTATAGAAGTGATTATCTTACTTGTACTTAGTTCCTGATCTTGCTCTGGTTACTTAGCCTTTCAATAATAGTTTGGATCCTCTGTAAATTCTATTCTGCACTTAGCAATTCAGCTTTAGTAATTCAACAACCCAAGGGCGGTCTCCCTCATGGCAGGCAAACTCTCTGCTCCATTCTTTAAAAGGTTGTACAAGATACAGCAATTAATCTCTTAAACCCAGGAAGGGTCCCTGGAAAGGGTATTACAGTAAAGGATCAATAAGTCCTAGTCGTGGACTACAAAGGTTGAAGTAGCTTCACTCCCTGGGCTAGGCCCAGGAGGACAGAGACAAGTCTGTCTCCTCTCCTCCTCACTCATAATCTCATCTCTAACTTCCTGTGTGCTGACCTATATAAATGGTGTTAAACTGACACCGAGAGGTGGATATGAGCAATGCATTGTACCAGCCTGAAATGGAAATTTAACAGCATTGATAAAGGAAAATACAATAAATAGTGCAAAATGACATAGGATGGCACAAACAATTTTGGAGTGCTCCCATCCACCTGGAGTGGGACACTATGGATAGATAGATAATAAATAGATAATAGATAGATACATGATAGATAGATAGATAGATAGATAGATAGATAGATAGATAGATACATGATTGATTGATAGATAGATAGATAAATAGATAAATAGATAGATATATAGATAAATAGATAAATAGATAGATAGATGTGCTATAATAAACAGTATCAAGTAATGGTATTATTTAATTGTATTTAGATTTGTATTAATGCATTTGGGATGTGAATTTTTGTAATTCCAAAAATTGAAATTCAACCTAGAAATGACAGCCACTCACAAGGGGTTTAACCACGGCTATGCTCTGTGCCTGACTCCCTTTGCGTGGTAAACACAGAGTCATATATGTGTGTAGCTGACCTTACCAATAAAACATTGCAGACCTGTCAAACCAGACTTGCAAGATGGCAACCTGCAAGCTGACATTTGTTAGAGACTGTTAATGAGGTGTCACTTTAACAGCTTTCCTCATCTTCTGACACTCTAAAATGCACTTGGTGTCTCAACAGACTAAGCCCCTGCTAATCTGAGTTGATATCCTCACTCAGCGCTCTCTGCAGATGTCCTCCTGAGATAACCTGTTCATTTTCCAGTCCACACATATGGTACATGGATTGTTATGGATTTCTTAATGATGTTCTTTTACAGTAGCTAAACCCAAATACAAAGCCCATTCAATGTACCAATAAAGAGAACCTATCCCCTCTCCTGATTTGTCTGTTTTAGTAAATACTTATATTCCCCACTAAATACCAATTCTGGAGCATATTTTCTTAGAATACTGTTTTGGTATTCCTCTGTTATCCCTCTTGGAAATGTATGAATACATTAACAACAGGTGTTCCCATTCCCCTTGTTAAAGCTGTGTGGGAAACAACTGTAGTTATTATATGACCACCTTATTACTGACTGGGAGAACAAGACTTCTGTGTCATTCATTCCTGTCCTAAAGCATTCACCACTAGGGGGAGCTTAGGAGCTTACAGAATACAGATCCCCCATGGGTAAAATTTGATCATTTAACCTTATGACTTTAAGAGAAAAATGGAGCTCTGAGCACTATAAAGATGTGAGTAAAGGGGTTGTGCCAAGCATGTCCAGGATAGGGGCTCATTTACGGATTGGTAACAGTCCAATCACTGGGACCCCCACTGATTCCAAGCGGGGGGGGGGGGGGGGGGGTCCTATGTTCCTATCCTGATGGGGAAGCAGACCAAGTTAGCATCCTGCTGCTTCATTAATTCTCTGAGGGACTGTCAGAAATAGCAGAGAGCTGTACCTTGCAACCTCTCCTAGAGAATAAATGGAGTGACAGGGCACATGTTTGGCCTGCTGTATCATTAGGACAGGACCATGGGATCTCTATTCTCAGGATTGGAGGGGTCCCACCGGTCAGACCCCTCTACATCAATTAGTTTCCTGCTCTTTTTTTTTCATATTTGTTTAAGGGTTTGTCCAGCATTGGTGGCCTTACTGGCCCCCCTTCCCCAATCCACACACAGACACCGTGACAGATCTGCAGAGGGAAGCTACTTACTTGCTTCTTGCCTCTTGGTTATGGCTCCCTTGGTCCCCCTCTGTAATTTCGGAGCTTTGCTCTCTGCTTTTCAAATTCCAGAGCTGTCAGGGATCATATGTTCCGCTGCAGCCAATAATTGGGCGGCATATGACCAAAAGATGTGCCGCTTTGGAGATACATTAGCGCTGCGAAGAAACAGTGGTAAAAGCTGGACAACACCAAACTAAATATGCAGAGCATAGTCATAAGGTACATACGGGACAATTCTTGGCTACGTGGCATGAGATAGCAATGTGCAGCAAGCCCCAGAGGAGATGGAGCAGAGAACGGGGGTGGTAGTGGTCCTGAGCATGACACGTTAGCTGTGCATGCTGGTTGCCATGGTGTTTGTGCTTGCCACCTTCTCCTAGTTCTTTCCCTGTCTGGTGCTGGAGGGGTGAACTTCCTGGATAGGTGTGTTCTGGGTGTGGCCTCATGGCTCTTCTTAATCTGGTGCTTTGAGGTCAGTAGTTATCCAGCCTTGGTGAGTGCTGGAGCTATGCTCCTGCCCTGGATATTCCATCCATCCAGTGTCAGGGCCACCTAGTTAGACATCGAGGTCATCCTTATGTATTTTACCCTTTCTTTCCTTGTATATGTTTGGTGAGGGTTTATGTACTGGGTGTGTTGTTATGTCTAGTGTTGTGTTCCATGTCTGGTCTGTTTGGTGTTGTTGTCCAGCATGGTTGCTAGACATTCCCCTGTCTGTCTGCCTTCGGTGAGAGGGCCCCTGGGTTCCCTGAGGGGGAAACAATAGTCAGTGAGCAGCTCTGCCTGTTGCCGACATGCATTCGGTCTGCATGGGGGTCCAGGTAGTCTTGGTGCTGGTGTTCCACCCTGTTTCTGCGGCAGGTAAATGCTTATTGTTCAGGTGTGTTGTCGTATCTCTGGGTTCTTACCTGTTGACCCAGTTGCTGCTCACTGTCTTCCCTTACCCTTGCTTCTTGGCCTGTGAGACTCCTGTTCGTTCATGTTCTGGAGAAACAGGTCGTCTCTAGCCCCTAACCTTTATTTCAGGGATCATCAGGGTGACTCGGGTTCCTGTGTATGAGCCCACCTACCATCTGGGTCTGCTCATACGGTTAGGAGTTAGGGCCAGGTTTAGGGCGGCTTTAGGAGGTGACCTGCTCCCTTTTCCTGGCATCCAGGCCTAGATACTTCCCCATTTTCCTACAGTTTTCCCCCCACTCCCCACCGTGACAGTATATCTCACAGGCCAAGAAGCAAGGGTAAGGGAAGACAGTGAGCAGCAACTGGGTCAGCAGGTAAGAACCCAGAGATACAACACACCTGAACAACAAGCACTTACCTGCCACAGCTACAGGGTGGAACACCAGAACCAAGACTACCTGGACCGCCATGCAGACCGAATGCATGGCGGCACCAGGCAGAGCTGCTCACTAACTAGTGGTTTCCCCTCCAGGGAACCCAGGGGCCCTCTCACACAACACAACACACCCAGTACATAAACCCTCACCAAACATATACAAGGAAAGGAAGAGTAAAATACATAAGGATGACCTCGATGTCTAACTAGGTAGCCCTCACACTGGACAGATGGAATATGAGGGCAGGAGCATAGCTCCAGCACTCACCAAGGCTGGATAACTACTGACCTCAAGCTCAAAGCACCAGATTAAAAAGAGCCATGAGGTCACACCCAGAACACACCTATCTAGGAAGTTAACCCCTCCAGCACCAGACAGGGAAAGAACCAGGAGAAGGAGGAAAGCACAAACATGCTGCACCACAACGCGTTGCCCCTGGCAACCAGCATGCACGGCTAACGTGTCACGGCGAACAACAACACCGTGACACAGACATGACACCAGCACTGCCCTACTACACACCTCCCAACTTTTGTAAATAGGCCATGTGTCTAAATCCGCCCCAAAACATAACTAAACACATAATCCCACCCAGTCCCCTAAATGCCCCCACGTAGTAATTATTCACCCTCTATGCCACCACACAGTAGTTATGTCAGCATTTTGCCCCTTTCACAGATTATGCCCAGATATGTGCGTCCTTCACAGTATTTATGCCATATATGTGCCCCTCACAGTATTGATGCTCAGATATGTGCCCCCTCACAGTAGCATTGCCCATATATGCGCCCTCTCACAGTAGCAATGCCCAAATATGTGCCCCCACACTGTAGTGATACCCAAATATGTGCCCCCTCACAGTAGTTATGCCCAGATATGTGCCCCCTCACAGTAGTTATGCCCAGATATGTGCCCCCTCACAGTAACCATGCCCAGATATGTGCCCCCTCACAATAGCAATACCCAGATATGTGCCCCCTCACAGTAGTTATGTCTAAATATGTGCCCCTCACAGTAGCGATACCCAGATATATGCCCCCTCACAGTAGTTATGCCCAGATATGTGCCCCCTTACAGTAGCGATGCCCAGATATGTGCCCCCTCACAGTAGTTATGCCCACATGCGTGCACCTCACAGTAGTTATTCCCAGATATGTGCCCCCTCAGATACAGTGGATATAAAAAGTCTACACACCCCTGTTAAAATGTCAGGTTTCTGTGATGTAAAACTTTTTCCATCTTTAATGTGACCTTTAAACTGTACCACTCAATTGAAAAACAAACTGAAATCTTTTAGGTGGAGGAAAAAACTAAAAACTAAAATTATGTGGTTGCATAAGTATACACCCCCTCTTATAACTGGGGATGTAGTTGTGTTCAAAATTAAGCAATCACATTTAAAATCATGTTAAATAGGAGTCAGCATACACCTGCCATCATTTAAAGTGCCTCTGATTAACCCCAAATAAAGTTCAGCTGCTCTAGTTGGTCTTTCCTGAAATTTTCTTAGTCGCGTCCCACAGCAAAAGCCATGGTCCACAGAGAGCTTCCAAAGCATCAGAGGGATCTCATTGTTAAAAGGTATCAGTCAGAGAAGGGTACAAAAGAATTTCCAAGGCATTAGATATACCATGGAACACAGTGAAGACGGTCATCATCAAGTGGAGAAAATATGGCACAACAGTAACATTACCAAGTCTCTCCAAAATTTATGAAAAGACAAGAAGAAAACTAGTCTGGAAGGCTACCAAGAGGCCTACAGCAACATTAAAGGAGCTGCAGGAATATCTGGCAAGTACTAGCTGTGTGGTACATGTGACAACAATCTCCCGTATTCTTCATATGTCTGGGCTATGGGGTAGAGTGGCAAGACGAAAGCCTTTTCTTATGAAGAAAAACATCCAAGCCAGGCTACATTTTGCAAAAACACATCTGAAGTCTCCCAAAAGCATGTGGTAAAAGGTGTTATGGTCTGATGAAACCAAGGTTGAACTTTTTGGCCATAATTCCAAAAGATATGTTTGGCGAAAAAAACAACACTGCACATCACCAAAATCACACCATACCCACAGTGAAGCATGGTGGTGGCAGCATCATGCTTTGGGGCTGTTTTTCTTCAGATGGAACTGGGGCCTTGGTTAAGCTAGAGGGAATTATGAACATTTCCAAATACCAGTCAATATTGGCACAAAACCTTCAGGCTTCTGCTAGAAAGCTGAACATAAAGAGGAACTTCATCTTTCAGCATGACAACGACCCAAAGCATACATCCAAATCAACAAAGGAATGGCTTCACCAGAAGAAGATTAAAGATTTGGAATGGCCCAGCCAGAGCCCAGACCTGAAAATCTGTGGGGTGATCTAAAGAGGGCTGTGCACAGGAGATGCCCTCACAATCTGACATATTTGGAGTGTTTTTGGAAAGAAGAGTGGGCAAATCTTGCCAAGTCAAAATGTGCCATGCTGATAGACTCATACCCAAAAAGACTGAGTGCTGTAATAAAATCAAAAGGTGCTTCAGCAAAGTATAGGTTTAAGGGTGTGCACACTTATGCAACCATATTATTTTATTTTTATATTTTTTCTTCCCTCTACCTAAAAGATTTCAGTTTGTTTTTTAATTGAGTAATACAGTTTATAGGTCACATTAAAAGGTGGAAAAAGTTCTGAAATGATTTATTTTTGTCTATTTTTTTTTTACATCACAGAAACTTGACATTTTAACAGGGGTGTGTAGACTTTTTATATCCACTGTAAATATGTTGTCACGTTCGGCTATGGGAGGGAATTACCACACCAAACATAGGAAGGAAAGGGGTGAGGGAATAAGGCCTGAAAACTAGGGAAAGGAGATGGACACCTCCTATTAAAACTCTAATCAAAGTCCTGACTAACTAACAGTATTAACAGACCCCAGAGGTAGGTGAGTTCATACACAGAAATACCTAATGTTCTAACTCACCCTGTAGGACCCTGGTACTAATGTCATAACTGAGACAACCTGTTCCTCCAAAAGGAAGGACGAACGGGAGTCTCCCTCAGGCCTTAATACAGATGACAAGGAAATGCAACACACAAAAAAACCCAAACAAAATACAAAAGGGAAAGAAAACACTTGACTTCAAGTGGCTATGGCAGCACCAGGAACCCAGCTGAGATCAACACATGAGCTATCCAGAAGTCAAACTGAGGCTATAAACCACATAGCATAGTGGGAAAAACAACATTAAATAGAAAAGGTTAAATGACCATAATAGCCACATATGGGGAAAGAAGGTGTGGCAAGCACCTGAAACAACACATACGTCATATGATCCAAACTGAAAAAATGTCAGATCAAACCACGTGTTGCCACCTGTCGCAGGAACGTCCGTGACATATGTCCATGACTATGCCCCCTCACAGTAACATGCCCAGATATGTGGCCACTCACAGTAATGTTCCCAGCTGTGCCCCCTCACAGTAATATGCCCAGTGAAGTGCCCCCTTCACAGGAAGTAAAAATAATAAACCCCACTCACCTCGTTTCCTAGCAGCAGCAGAGGCAGGATACAGACCTGCAGTGTGGAGCGCCCGCGGGGGGAGGAATGATGTAGCAGGGAGCGGACGGACGCCTCTCTGCTTCATCATTACAAGCAACTGTCTCTGCTTTTTATGGAAGCAGGGACAGCTGCCAGAGAGCGGGACATACCTCCCCCGTACCAGGACCGCAGGACAGCCACTGAAATCCATAACGGTTGGGAGGTATGCTACTAGTATTATTTACAAATGAAGCGGGTGCAGGGGAGCACCCAGGAATTTTTTCTAGGGGGGGTCCAAAAGGCAAAAAAATGTGGCATGTGTAGTGCGCTGTGCTAATTCAATTTTTCTAAGCTCCCTTTATATTTAAAAATGCGGGGAAGGGGTGTAGTGTGTTGCACTGATTCTTTTACTTGGCGATTCTAAAAGCCCTGTAGGAACAGAACAATGCGGCGCGCATTTTTTGGGCCCCACCCATTATTAAAAGCCCCTCCTACATATAATAGGCCACTCCCAACAAACACTGTACAGCTGACATTCTATAGTTGCGGCCTGTCTCTACACATCATAGGGAGAGGGGAGGCCTGTCCTGGCTGCACTGCCTGCTTCACATCATACAATAAACATGAGGCTACAGCCAGGAAGCTCCTCCGCTCTCCTGCCTCCCCAGATCCTGCTCAAGGCCTGTGGTTCCCCCCACCATCTGCTGCCCCCTTTGGCCGTCCTCACCCAGCTCTGAATCCTCCTTCTGCAAATGGCAGGAAGAGGAGTCGGAGCATCTCCTCTCCTACATAGCGCCCCATACCTCTTACATCCAGTGATGTCACCTTTGTTGTAGACGTTCTCTTTCTTTATCTTCTACATTCAGACCAGATCGCCATGATGATTTTTGAGCCATCTCCCGTCTCTGCAGAGATTAACAAACAGACATTAGTTTCCCACATTTCCATCATCTTCACATCTTCTGAACACCCTTTCCTGCCACCCCCAATACTATACTGCAGAAACAGTCCCCCTGAAAATACTACTACCACACAGATAGTGCCCCAATACTGTGCCCGCTGTGCCCCCAATACTATACTGCAGAAACAGTCCCCCTGGAAATACTACTACCACACAGATAGTGCCCCCTTCAACAATTATTGGCACACAGTGCTCTAAAAAATAACTGCGCCCAGACACTAATAGTATAAAGATAATGTCCCCCAAAAATTATTGTGCTAAGCTGATACTGTGGCAGGGTGCCCCCCAAAGTAACAGGGCTTCCCAAAATAGAAATAATTCTCTGCCAGAGCCCACTTAGTAGTAATAATGCCCCTATAGTGCCCATACTAGTAATCATGTTCCTCATAGCCCCCCAGTAGTAGCAAAGCTCCACATAATACCTCCTAGTACTAATAATTCTCCCTATAATATGACAGTACATGAAATACCCCCGCTTAGTGCCCGCTGTTGAGCTAATGTCCCCATAATGTATGCCAGTATAAAATACCCCTATATAGTGCCCCAGTAAATGACCTCATAGGGCTCGTCTCCCCCTTCCCCATAGTGTCCCCCATAATATGCCAGTAAAAAATGCCCCTTCTAAGTGCCACCATATGCCCCAATAGTGCTCCTCTCCCCCATAGTGCCCCCAAATAATGCCCCATAGTGCCGCTCTCCCCTATAGTGCCTCCCATAATGTGCCAGTAAAAAGTGCCCCCTTAGTGCCACCAGATGCCATAATGCCCCCCATGTGCCAATAAGAAATAAAGGCCCCTTTAGAACCCCCACTTCCCCATAGTGCCCCTAAATAATGCCCCTATAGTGCCACCAGATGCCCCCTAGTGCCGTTCTCCCCTATAGTGCCCCCCATAATGTGTAAAAAAAAAAAGCCCCCATAGTGCTCCTCTCCCCCATGGTGCCCACCAAATAATGCCCCTATAGTGCCACTAGATGCCCCATAGTGCCGTTCTCCCCTATAATCCCGCACATAATGTGTAAAAAAAAAAGCCCCTTTAGAGCCCCCATAGTGCTCCTCTCCCCCATGGTGCCCCCCAAATAATGCCCCTTTAGTGCCACCAGATGCCCCATAGTGCCGTTCTCCCCTCTCGTGCCCCCCATAGTGTGTAAAAAAAAAAAAGCCCCTTTAGAGCCCCCATAGTGCTCCTCTCCCCCTTGGTGCCCCCCCCCCATAATGTGCCAGTAAGAAGTGCCACCCCCAAAAAAAATGGGGCTGTAAGAATTGTCAGATGCCAGCTCCCCCCCTCCCAAAAAAAAAAAAAAAACAGATACTTACCTCCATCAGCAACGATGTGATGAAGGCCTCTTCCGGCCTGTGTCCCTGCTGTGTGCTGCCCGGCTCAGGCGGCGCGATGATGACGTCATCGCACCGCCTGAGCCGGCCTCTGATAGGCTGCAGGCATTAGTGCCTGCGGCCTATCAGAAGAACAGGGGAGGGACACGCCTCTCCCTCCCCTGCCGCAACACAGCACAGCCATCTGTATCGCTGTCTTGAGGACGGCGATACAGATGGATATGGAGATGAGCGCTTCCACAATGGAAGCGCTCATCTCCTACTGCCCCCCCCCCCCCCCGGCACCCCCCATCGCTTCCGGAATTACATCCAGGGCCGCACCGCCTCTGGTGATCGGCGGTGTGGCCCTGAAGGATAAAAAAAAGTATTGTCGGTTGTTCTAGGGGGGTAGGTGCGCCACTGTAGGTGCGCCCCTGTAGGTGCGCCACTGAGCGGGTGGGTGGATCTTGACTGATGTTAGTCAGGCCCCACCCACCTGCTTCATTTGTGAATAATGCTAATAGGGCAGCGCTGGGCCTAATAGATCCTGTACCGCATGTGATGCAGCTGAGATGAGCGCTCTGACAGGGCCCGGCATAAAGTACAGTACAGTGACACCAGTACGGGGGGAAAGTAAGACCGCAGTGTGCACCTGTCTTTGTTTTTGTTATAATACTTTTACTATTTATCACATCCACACATTTGCTATCCTGTGTAGGATGTCCATTGTGGTACTTATGGTCCACTGCAGGCATCCTCCATTGTATGCATTTTTGCTGGGGATTGCCATTAGCAGCGGACCACAAGTGCAGGATCTGCCATCCCCGGTATAGATGCACCACTGCATATGGGGTTGAGCACTTGCTGCTTTTTAATACCATGTCAATTTGTAGTTTGTATTTTGAATTTTTTGGAGGTGTAGAAACCTAGTCTGAATGTGCCTTTATTTCCATCCACAGGCAGCATTCTGGTGCACATGTGAGGCTCGGGCTATATCAGCCAGTCTTGGGTGGGGCTCAGAGCTCTCTGCCTCCTCCCATTGTATGCATGGTCACATGCTGGAGGTTACTGGGAGATTGCTTTGAGTCGGACCTTGCGCTCCTGTAATTCGCCCACTGGCTCCTAGTATTGACCATACGGCCCAGGTAGGTTTAGCATTAGGTCCCGAGCTACTTGAGAAACCTTGGCGCGGTGCTCAGGCTCAAACATGTCCTCCAAGTAGGATATGTTGGCTAATTCTCAATTTTACACCAGTATGAGGGTTAGTAAGACCGCAGAGTGCTTCTGTCTTTGTTTTTGTTATATGATAACACAAATACAGCAATTTATCTTAAATGGAAGAAATAAATGCTGGGACAAGCACACTCCCATCTAAAATCCTAGGATTTCATACTATATACTAAACATGAATGTCCATATAATGTTCAATGAAAATACTGGAACCTGAAAGACAAAAGGCAGTAAAGAAAACACTTTAAAGAGGACCTTTCACCTGGAAAAAGATTGTGAACTAAGTATCCTGACATATACAGCGGCGCCCATTCTCCCATTATGTCCTCCGGTATCTTCGCTCACTAAGTTATAGTAGGCGGAGACTTAGGACTCTTGGTTATAGTAGGCAGAGTCTGCCCTTGTTCTGCTGGGCGTCTCCTCCTCCTAGGCTGTAGCGCTGGCCAATCGCAGCGCAGAGCTCACAGCCTGGGAGTTTTTTTTCTCCCAGGCTGTGAGCTGTGCGCTGCGATTGGCCAGCACTACAGACTAGGAGGAGGAGACGCCCAGCAGAACAAGGGCAGACTCCACTTACTATAACCAAGAGTCCTAATTCTCCGCCTACTATAACTTACTGAACGAAGATACCGGAGGACATAACGGGAGAACGGAGAGGCGCCCAGGGATAATAGTAAGTGTAGTGAGATCCCTGGCCGCCGCTGTATATGTCAGAATACTTAGTTCACAATCTTTTTCCAGGTGAAAGGTCCTCTTTAAACTGGAATGGGTGGACAGGAACAGTCCAATGTCTGGTATTTTCAATGAATAGTCCGGAGATGGATGACTGAATGGAAGAAAATTTCTTACAAAGTTCCTCAAGGTAGAAGAGAAATCATTTCTCAACAGGTAAGAGGAGAACAATCTCAGATGCAGGCCTGATGAAGGACTTAGGATCGCCTTGTTTTGCGATGGTCACTCCCACCTTACGGACCTTGCCATCTTCACTGGCGAAGATTTTTGAGATGAGACCCATAGGCCAGGATTTTTTTTCCACCTTCTGGTCTTTCATGAGAACAAGATCTGCCATTTGTTGGCTTTGGCTTGGCCTGCTGCCACTTTCTACGTCCTTGAAGAAGGGTTAAGTACTCCTTTTTTCACCTGCTACAGAAGCAGTTGGCCAGATGTTGAACGTGTTTTCACAGTTTCTGATATAGGTTACCAGAAGAAGACTCTTCAGGTAGATTAGGAACAGATCTAAACTTCTGAGTGAGAAGAGTTGCTGGAGTGAGAATGGCAGGGGATCTGGGTCCATAGATACAGGTACAAGAGGTCTTGCATTGACGATAGCAGATACCTCAGCTAGGAAGGTAGTCAAAGTCTCATAGGTGAGCCTTGAGAAGTTTGAGTCCATAAGCATACAGTCTAATATTTTGTGGGTAATACCTATCATTCTTTCCCATGAACCGCCCATATGAGAGGCATGAGGGGGGTTAAAGATCCATGTACAACCATTGTTGGCCAAGTAGTCTTGAATTGGCTTAGACTTGATTTGCAATTCTCGGCAGGCTCCTATGAAGTTGGTTCCACAGTCAGATCTAATTTTCTTTACTGGTCCTCTGATGGCTAGAAATCGTCTTAAAGCATTGGTGAAACTAGAAGCGTTCATGGATTCTATTACTTCAATGTGTATAGCATGTACACTTAAAGGGAACCTGTCATGTGGATATTTGATTATAATAATCTAACTAATTATATACAATCAATAACTACTAAAAAGTACCTTAGATGTATTCACTTACTGGTGTGACAGATACAGTACAGACCAAAAGTTTGGACACACCTTCTCATTCAAAGAGTTTTCTTTATTTTCATGACTATGAAAATTGGAGATTCACACTGAAGGCATCAAAACTATGAATTAACACATGTGGAATTATATACATAACAAAAAAGTGTGAAACAACTGAAAATATGTCATATTCTAGGTTCTTCAAAGTAGCCACCTTTTGCTTTGATTACTGCTTTGCACACTCTTGGTATTCTCTTGATGAGCTTCAAGAGGTAGTCACCTGAAATGGTCTTCCAACAGTCTTAAAGGAGTTCCCAAAGATGCTTAGCACTTGTTTGCCCTTTTGCCTTCACTCTGCGGTCCAGCTCACCCCAAACCATCTCGATTGGGTTTAGGTCCGGTGACTGTGGAGGCCAGGTCATCTGGCGCAGCACCCCATCACTCTCCTTCATGGTCAAATAGCCCATACACAGCCTGGAGGTGTGTTTGGGGTCATTGTTTGAAGGTCCAACTAAACGCAAACCGGATGGAATAGCATGCCGCTGCAAGATGCTGTGGTAGCCATGCTGGTTCAGTATGCCTTTAATTTTGAATAAATCCCCAACAGTGTCACCAGCAAAGCACCCCCACACCATCACACCTCCTTCTCCATGCTTCACGGTGGGAACCAGGCATGTAAAGTCCATCCTTTCACCTTTTCTGCGTCGCACAAAGACACGGTGGTTGGAATCAAAGATCTCAAATTTGGACTCATCAGACCAAACCACAGATTTTCACTGGTCTAATGTCCATTCCTTGTGTTCTTTAGCCCAAACAAGTCTCTTCTGCTTGTTGCCTGTCCTTAGCAGTGGTTTCCTAGCAGATATTCTACCATGAAGGCCTGATTCGCACAGTCTCCTCTTAACAGTTGTTCTAGAGATGTGTCTGCTGCTAGAACTCTGTGTGGCATTGACCTGGTCTCTAATCTGAGCTGCTGTTAACCTGCGATTTCTGAGGCTGGTGACTCGGATGAACTTATCCTCCACAGCAGAGGTGACTCTTGGTCTTCCTTTCCTGGGGCGGTCTGCATGTGAGCCAGTTTCTTTGTAGCGCTTGATGGTTTTTGTGACTGCACTTGGGGACACTTTCAAAGTTTTCCCAATTTTTCGGACTGACTGACCTTCATTTCTTAAAGTAATGGCCACTCCTTTTTCTTTACTTAGCTGATTTTTCTTGCTAATTCTAACAGTCTATTCAGTAGGACTATCAGCTGTGTATCAACCTGACTTTTCCACAACGCAACTGATGGTCCCAACATCATATATAAGGCAAGAAATCCCACTTATTAAACCTGACAGGGCACACCTGTGAAGTGAAAACCATTTCAGGTGACTACCTCTCATCAAGAGAATGCCAAGAATGTGCAAAGCAGTAATCAAAGCAAAGGTGGCTACTTTGAAGAACCTAGAATATGACATATTTTCAGTTGTTTTACACTTTTTTGTTATGTATATAATTCCACATGTGTTAATTCATAGTTTTGATGCCTTCAGTGTGAATCTACATTTTCATAATCATGAAAATAAAGAAAACTCTTTGAATGAGAAGGTGTGTCCAAACTTTTGGTCTGTACTGTACACACAAAGATGCCACATGCCACATGCTAATGAGTTGATTTGAGTCAAGCGTGATGTCATTGAGTCCAGCATTTATTTTATTCAGAGAGCTAGCCACTCCCCTGCCCACCTGCTGCTGACTCATATGGAAAAAAACTGTCAATCTGCAGACAGTAGGCAGGGAGAGTCAGGAGCTCATAAATATTCATGACTCATCATTATCAGCTGGAGCTTTTCAATACAAGATGTTGGCAGATTGACTGGGTTAATTAAAGAAAGTGACCCAGCATTTTGCTAAGAGAATCAGTCACTAATTTATGTTGCCCTTAGTTAGGACACCATAAAACTGGTGACAGGTTCCCTTAAAGCATGTAAACAACACTGCCCATCATTTGCTGTCTGCATGACCACCTCTGGTCTTTCGTGCAGTGACTGTCCATGGCCCGAAGACATGAAGACCAACATAAGTAAACGGTGGTTCGGTGCTTGTCCTATCAATTGGCAAATCATACACTTAGAAATAAAATAAAAATAAGGGGGACTGTGTGTAAAAAGCCCACAAACAAGGTACAATATATCAACACGTAATGGCTAAATGGCACAAAATAAAAGACAGAGGACCATAACCAAATAAGTTGTGTCTTGATTAATGACCCAATAGGGCCTTTGTATACCGTAAAGCCAGAACATATATCGAGTGTATGGCATAGTTCAATTAATTAAGGTATGATCCTGTTGGTGACTACACAACATCCAATCAGGAAAGAGACCAAGCAGGACATACGATAGATGAAAATGGTAGGCTGTGTATATGGGTATGGGGAGAATAGTTAACCCGCTTGAGCCGAGATAAATACACCAGCAGGGGCACTACCAGTAATGAATTAGTAAAGCCCTGGGCCACTAGTGTGGCCACCCTAACGCCGGGCTCACTGCCACAAACCACCAGTGTGGCGGCGTTCTTTGCTATTATTCTCCACGTGCATGTACTCCTGTTGATTCCTATATGAAATGCGTCAAGCCTGAACAATGACGCTATGTGTGGGAATTTTAGCTAGTTTCTGTTAGGCAGTTATAGCCTTGAATCGGCTGTCAATCCCAGGGCTATACTAATTCATTAGTGGTAGTACCCCTGTAGCTGTCTTTATCTTAGCTCAAGTGGGTTATCTATTCTCCCCATAACCGTATACACAGCCCACCATTTTCATCTATCGTATGTCCTGCACGGTCTCTTTCCTGATTGGATGTTGTGTAGTCACCAACAGGATCATACCTTAATTAATTGAACTGTGCAGTACTCTCGATATATGTTTTGGCTTTATGGTATACAAAGGCCCTATCGGGTTATTCATTAAGGCACAACTTATTTGGTTATAGTCCTGTCTTTTATGTTGTCCCATTTAGCCATTACGTGTTGATACACTGTACAGTACCTTGTTTGTGGGCTTTTTACACACAGTCCCACTTATTTTTATTTTATTTCTGAACCTAATAAAGTTTATTTCTTTTAACGCCTCTCCTCACCGTGATACCATCAGCTAGTAAAAGACGTATATTGCCTTTAATTTGTTGCACAGTGAATTTATAAATCATACATTTGTTGATTTTGCAGTTTTCCCCTTGCCTTGCGACATTTTATGCAATGGTGAATTATATAAGCAACCTGTCTTTTTGCTCCCACTATCCAAAGACCTGCGGCTCTTAAAGCACCATCAGTGAAATGTCTGCCTTGGTGCTTGATTCTTTCATGATAATGCCATATCAGCATTGTAGTAACATGGTGATTGGCAGGAATAATGAGGGGATTCCTTTCTGAAATCTCTAACTTAGCCTTGTTTAGGCGACCACCAACCCTCAGCATGCCATGATCGTCAATTACTAGTTTCAAGTTGACAATAGGGCTGCTTTTTGGAATATCTTGCTTGTCATATATACATTTCAGTTCCATGTGAAAGGCACTCTACTGTACATTATGTATCACAAGCAATTTACTTGGGACAATATCTTCTGCAGTGAGAGATTTATGGCACAGTGTTATGTTTCTCAGCGCGAAAGCACTGTACAATGTGGACTAACTTTGCAATGGTGTGAACGAGCCTTGACCATCTGGAGAAGCGTTCAAAGCGATGACAACTCAAGCCAGCCCTCTTTTCAGACTTTGTGACAAAGGTACTAACTTCAGGGCAAATCTATAGCTCTTCATAAGGGTCTTGGAGACTGAAGACGTCTTGAGTAGGAGTTTCTTTACTCTGGTTCAGTAAAAACTCCGGGCCTGTTAACCAAGAGACTCTACCAGATGCTGGTCTGGTGGCGCAATCCGCGGCATAGAGATGTGATGGAACATAGATAGTGCCACTGTTTAGGTTTAGAGGACCTTCTAATCCTTTCAATGCGGTTACTGACATAGACGTAGAAGCATTTCGACTGGTTGTATATATAACTTAAAACAACCTTACTGTCTGTGAAAAATTGAATGTCATCCACATGAATATCTAGCTCACGATGAAAAGTCTGCAATCTCTACAGCTAGTACCGTCCCACAAAGTTTGAGCCTAGGAATGGTGTGCTCAGGTTTCGGAGCTAATCTAGCCGTTCCAAACAGAAATCCAACATGAGCTTCATTACAATAGTCTATTACCTTCAAATAAGCAACAGCTGCAATAGCTTCAGTAGACGCATCTGAGAAGATGTGGATTTCTTTCCTGGTGTGTGAATCCTGTCTAATGCATGCAGGCATTCCTTCCGAAACTCCCACTTTTTCTGTTTGGCAGAGGGAAGTAGAGCATCCTAGTCCGAAATAGACTCTGAAAGCTGTCTTAACAGGAATTTGCTTTGTACAGTCAAAGGTGCTACAAAAAATCCCAGGGGATCATATAGGCTGTTCACCACTGAGAGAACGCCCTGTTTAGTAAATGGTTTATCTGCACAGCTAACTTGAAACCCAAGGGAGTCATTCGATAAGTCCCACCTCAAACCCAGACTTCTCTGTACTGGTGGATTGTCTATCCCTAGATTCAAGTCTCTGAATTCTGTGGCATGATCACTGACTGGAAGGCTTTCATTACAGCAGCACAGATAGAGGCGATTTTATGTAATCTCAGACAAGATTTTGAAAGCATACCTTGTGTTCTTTTGAGCAGATCTATGGCTTCCTCCGCTGTGGGCAAGGATTTGAGTGCGTCTTCCACGTAGAAGTCTCTTTCAATGAAGTTTCGGGCATCTCTACCAAACTCTGACTCACCATCGGAGGCAACCCTACATAGGCCATATGTACAAACACATGCTCCTTCATGCGGTATTCAACTATTTCCTTGCTGGTGTCATTGTCTCTGTGCTAAAAAAATCAGAAGTAATTTCTGTGGTCTTGCAGGTCTGCAATAATGGCAACTGGCTCCTTTCTGAATCTCATAAGTACTCCTACCAGATTATTGGTCAGGTTTGGACCGGTGAGAAGAACGTTGTTCAGAGATATGCCATTTTGTTTGCCACTTGAGTCGAATACCACTCTTATCTGTTTGGTTTCCATGGGTACTCCAAAGGAGGGAAGGTACCAGCATTCTTCATACTCTTGCAAAGATGGAGCCGGCTCTGCATGGTCATTGTGAAATATCTTTTCCATGAAGGCCACAAAATGATTTTTCATTTCGGGTTTGTTTTTTAACGTACATTGCAAGGAGCTGAATCTGGATAGTGCCTGTTCCCGGTTATCAGGAAGTCTGGCTCTTACAGCACGGAAAGGTAAAGGTGCAACCCAGTGGTTAGTTGCATCTTTGAAGAATCCATTGTCCATTATTTTAATAAACCCTTTGTCATCTATGGACAAGGCTAATCTGTTGTCCTCTGGTGTTGTACAAAACACTGATCTTCCTAAGTTGTCATAAAGGGTAGGAATGATGTCTTCTGCCTTAAGGAGGTTAGAAAACTTTTCCTTTACCTCGTAATGATGAACACATGGCTTGTGGCTCTTATTAATACATGCATCGCCCACAATCACCCAGCCTAAGTCGAGTCTCTGTGCATATGGGGCATTGTCAGGACTGTTGCATTGTTGCCGCACCTTGTGGACTCTCAGAATGTCTCTCCCGAGCAAGAGTAGGACATCAGCATTCATATCCATAGGAGGAATCTCCCTAGATAGATGTTTCAAGTGGGAATGATGGTATGCAGCTTCTGGAGTAGGAATTTCATCTCTATCATCAGGTATCTGGTCGCATTCAATTATCGTTGGCAAGGGTATTGGAGGAGATAAGGTATCCAGTGGCTCTTCTGCCATAAGTCTCTACACGACCAGAACAAGTGTTGAGGGTATATGGCGTTGCTTCTCCCGTTATGCCGAAAATCTCAAAGAATTTAGGTTTTTCCAGAGACCTATTGCTTTGTTCATCTATAATGAAGTACATTCTGGTGGCCTTTTCAGATTGCCCTTCTGGGTAGATGTTGACCAAACACACTTTTGCACAGCACTTGGAACCAGTCTCCTTGCCACATATTTCCATACAGGAAGAGGAGACAGTGGTTGTAGCTAGCTCTTGAGCCGGTGCCTCCCTGCCATGAAGTGCGACAGCGTTGGTTGCGGCTTCAGATGGTGCCTTGTCTGGAGGCAAAGTAGAATGCATTGATGTAACATGCTTGTCACTGCTGCATTCTGCACATCTGATGATAGCTTTACAGTCTTTTGCCGTATGATTTGACGAAGCACAACACTTGTAACACACTCCAAGCTGTAACACACTCTCTGCATTCTTGCAAAGTCTTTGCCCTGAGCCCACAACATTCTTTTAAAGGATGAGGTATTTTGTGAATAGGGCACTCGCGATTAGTGTCCCTTTCTTTAAGGACCGGGGTATCCTTTCTAGTAGTGGAGGTTGCAATAAGTGGGACGTTTGCTTCTCCTAACGGATACTGTTCTCCTTAAGTCTCTATGTTTACTTGTGTTGTCATACCTTGAGCATGAGGATGAAGCAGGTAGAGTGGATTTTGTGAAGTCAAAGCTGGGATCATTCTTCTTCCGAACTTGGTCACTGATTAATCTCGAAAAATAAGAGAAAGAGGGAAAAGACACATTATGTTCTCTCTTGTATCTGGAGCCATGGTCTGCCCATTTTTCTTACATGCCATGTGGTAGTTTCGAAACAACTGGATTGACACCATGGGCAGTATCAAGGTAACTCAGTCCGGACAGACGTGAGTCCATTTTAGCCAATTCTAATTCCTTTAGTAGGTCGCTCATATCCTGGAGCTTGCGATTGTCCTTGCTAGTTATCTTTGGGAAGGCTTGAAGTCTCTTGAATAAGGCACTTTCTATAGCTTCAGATCTGCCATAGGTCTGTTCAAGTCTCTCCCATGCTGCAGCGAGACCTTCCTCTGAGTGGCCTGCATGAACTGCTCTTAATGTCTTTACGCGTTCTGCAGATTTTGGACCTAACCAGTTGACAAGCAAGTCAAGTTCTTTCTTGGCAGTGAGGTTAAGATAACTGATTACAGCTTCAAAGGTCGAATGATATGGCATAAGGATTAAGCTGTGACTTAGTCTCTGGAGGATCAGCTGGCTCGACTCTAGAAATTACCTTGTTATCGGTGGGTGCTGGTATCTGGTGCTCTGTGGGTTCACCCTGTTAGTGATTTAGAAGTGGTGTTGGTACATGCGATTTAGCAGGAGGAGCACATATCTGGCAGTGCGGTCAGCTGGGTCTTCCACTTTTCCTGGGATGAAACAGTTTAGGTCGGTACCCTGGCCTAATACTTGCTCGAAGACCTTCAGTTTAGCTAAGGTAGCTGCCTCTGCCTCTATCTGCGCCATTTCTGCTTTCTTTGCCATTTCTGCCTCATTCTTTGCGTTCTCAGACTCAATTTCTGCTCTCTTCGTTGCGTTCTCAGCCTCCATTTCTGCTCTATTCTTTGCGATCTCAGCATCCATTTCTGCTCCTTTCTTTGCAAACTCAGCCTACTTTTCTGCTCTCTTTTTATGCAATCTCAGCCTCCTTCTTAGCAAAGGAACTTCTTACACTAGCTTCCTCTGATTCTGCCGGATCTCTATAATCTTGTCATGTAACGCCGACCTTCCGGAACGGGAGGTTTTGGAAGATGAAATCGTATATTTGGTTGAAATATTTAATTCGGAATCATTCAGAAAGGTGATGTACTTTGCAGACAGTCGCTGATAGCGAACATAGGCGTTAGTTAAACAATTCAACGCTGTGGTAAACTTTGGAGTATCATTGTTATAGCGTGAAAGAGCTGCTATACAGTGTTCAGTTCTTTGCCATAAATCATTTAAATTGTCACTGAACTCTTATTTGGTTGCCTCAAAGTTCTCTTTAATCTTTTGTGTTCGTTTAGATTGCACCGTTTGTTCTTCAGTGAACATGGACTCTGCTTCCTGTATATCTGAGTTTTTGGCAGCAGGGTGACTTTCCATATGTTCAGTGACCGAGAAATCCACGGAGCCTCTTGTGGACATGTTATTCCTGTTTAAGTGGTACTGTCTCTTTAAGAAAGGATTTCGGCTTACTCACTGTGCTTATGAAGCCACATGCATGTAAGGTGGCGGACAGCTCTAAGCTTGCTTGCAGACTGCATGTAGACATGCAAAGACTGTAGATTTAGGCTTTGTTTTGACTATTCTGCCACAGAAGTACATTAGAGAAGTCTCTGACTGGTTGTGAGTGGTAATCTCTGTACAAGCAATGGTAGACAGCTGAACTCACTAATATCCCTAGGTCATGGTACCAGTTGCATGTGAAGCTCCAGTGAGGAGGATACAATGGAAATGCTTTGGTAATTTATTGAGTTTACCTTAAGCAAAGACATATAGAGGACATTAGACGATATTAGAGGTCAAAACAAAATGCTCTCGCCAGCTCTGAGTCTGCTGAAGAAAAGAAAGACACAGGAACAGAACAAACAGGATATGATGTCACCGAAAGGGGAGGAGGAGACAGAGAGCAAAGGGCAAATGGGATTTACATAATACATTCAGGAAACCTATAACAAGAATGACCACAGGGTGGCAGCATTGCATAACAGTGTAATGATATGATAACACAAATACAGCAATTTATCTTAAATGGAAGAAATAAATGCTGGGACAGCACAATAGCATACTGCATAATATTACAGTACAGTACATTACTAAACAATTGCAGATAGCCCTTTCCACAGAGGTAGTGCACATGTCGTGAAGAATAGTTAATATGGTCCTGATGCAAATTACTGCAACGCGATTCTGACAACCTGCAAGATCTTAGCACAATTGATTATCATTAGTTGTGATTTTTGCAGTGGGACACACTGCAGCAATCTTATCCCTCGTTGCCAAAAGTTGTCACTTAGCCTTAGCCTAAACGATCTTGTACTGTGGTTGTAGTTTTTGCTCTGTATCTTCTTTAATGCATTTTATAAAACTATAAAATAATAATATGCAAACATAAATGTGATACCCTAACTGTTCACCACATTTTATTACAAGTTTACAAGACTTTGTAAGGGTGATCTACTATTATCAGTGCTCTTTTGTTTTCTTTATACTTCCCTTTTCCTGTGGGAAATCACTTCTACCCAGTGAACACTGCCCAGGACTTTCCTATAAACTGCTTGTAGGAAAGTACCAAGAGTCCTTCTAGAACCCTAATTAAGTTAATTATTTTCTAATGCACTAACACTATTGGATTTGCACAATCTTTCACTATTGACTTTAGAAGTTGAGATCCACTTCTAATACAAAATAAGTTTTCAATATGAGCAATGTCCGAATACTGTATATACTGGCATTTTCAAAGAATACCTGTTAGTCAAAAGCCCTTATCCAACCTTCTTAGAATACAAGCGCAGTGCCCAGGATGGGGTCCTTGCAAATTGTTATTTAAGTATTGTATTGCACCTGCATAGGTTTGCATGGATTAGTCAGGGTTAATATCCTAGATGGTTAGATCTGCCCCTAGCTCATTTAGTAGTGTGGTAGCTGAGGAAGTGAGAGAGAGCTACATGTACTCACTTCTCAGAGTACTAAGCCTGAACTCCAGAGGATCACTATCTGTGAGAGATTCACAGAGAGAAAACCATCTCCACTTCACAGTACTCCAGGGAGAGGACAGAACTAGAAGTCTGTTTAAGGCCTCATGCACACGACCGTTGTGCACCCGTGGCCATTGTTCAGTTTTCCGTGATTTTCTGCAGACCCATTGACTTTCAATGGGTCAGTTAAGAACTCGGAAAATGCACCGTTGTTCATCAGCGGCCCTGATCCGTGTTTCCTGTCCGTCAAAACAATATGACCTGTCCTATTTTTTTGACGGACAACGGTTTACAGACCCATTCAAGTCAATGGGTCCGTGAAAAAACACGGATGCACACAAGATTGGCATCCGCGTCCGTGATCCGTGGCCGTAGGTTACTTTCAAACAGACGGATCCGAAGATCCGTCTGCATAAAAGCTTTTTCAGAGCTGAGTTTTCACTTTGCGAAAACTCAGATCCGACAGTATATTCTAACACAGAGGCGTTCCCATAGTGATGGGGACGCTTCAAGCTAGAATATCCTACGAACTGTGTACATGACTGCCCCCTGCTGCCTGGCTGCACCCGATCTCTTACAGGGGGCTGTGATCCGTACAATTAACCCCTCAGGTGCCGCACCTGAGGGGTTAACTGTGCATATCATAGCCCCCTATAAGAGATCAGGGGCTGCCAGGCAGCAGGGGCAGACCCCCCTCCCTCCCCAGTTTTAATTTCATTGGTGGCCAGTGCGGGCCCCCTCCCTCCCTCTACTGTATTAAATTCATTGGTGGCCAGTGTGCGGCCCCCCCGGCCCCCCCTCCCTCACTCTATTGTAATAATTTCATTGGTGGCCAGTGTGCGGCCCCCCCGGCCCACCCTCCCTCTATTGTATTAATTTCATTGGTGGCCAGTGTGCGTCCCCCCCCGGCCCCCCCTCCCTCTATTGTATTAATTTTATTGGTGGCCAGTGTGCGGCCTCCCCCTCCTCCCCCCCCCCCCGATCATTGGTGGCAGCGGAGAGTTCCGATCGGAGTCCCAGTTTAATCGCTGGGGCTCCGATCGGTAACCATGGCAACCAGGACGCTACTGCAGTCCTGGTTGCCATGGTTACTTAGCAATATTAGAAGCATCATACTTACCTGCTGCGCTGTCTGTGACCGGCCGGGAGCTCCTCCTACTGGTAAGTGACAGATCATTAAGCAATGCGCCGCACAGACCTGTCACTTACCAGTAGGAGGAGCTCCCGGCCGGTCACAGACAGTCCAGCAGGTAAGTATGATGCTTCTAATATTGCTAAGTAACCATGGCAACCAGGACTGCAGTGGCGTCCTGGTTGCCATGGTTACCGATCGGAGCCCCAGCGATTAAACTGGGACTCTGATCGGAACTCTCCGCTGCCACCAATGATCGGGGGGGGGGGGGGAGGGGAGAGGGGAGGCCGCACACTGGCCACCAATGAAACTAATACAATAGAGGGAGGGAGGGTGGCCGCACACTGGCCACCAATGAAATTAATACAATAGTGGGAGGGAGGGGGGCTGGGGGGGCCGCACACTGGCCACCAATGAAATTAATACAGTAGAGGGAGGGAGGGGGGGGCCAGGGGGGCCATACTGGCCACCCTTGAAATTAAAACTGGGGAGGGAGGGGGGTCTGCCCCCTGCTGCCTGGCAGCCCCTGAATCTCTTACAGGGGACTATGATACGCACAATTAACCCCCCTCAGATGCGGCACCTGAGGGGTTAATTGTGCTGATCACAGCCCCCTGTAAGAGATCGGGTGCTGCCAGGCAGCAGGGGGCAGTCATGTACACAGTTATTAGTATATTCTAACTTAAAGCATCCCCATCACCATGGGAACGCCTCTGTGTTAGAATATACTGTTGAATCTGAGTTTCACGATCTAACTCATATCCGACAATATATTGTAACATAGAGGCGTTCCCATGGTGATGGGGATGCTTCAAGTTAAAATATACCATTGGAGAAAACTCAGATCCGATGGTATAATAGGAACTCCTGACTTTACATTGAAAGTCAATGGGGGACGGATCTGTTTGCAATTGCACCATATTGTGTCAACGTCAAACGGATCAGTCCCCATTGACTTGCATTGTAAGTCAGGACGGATCCGTTTGGGTCCGCACGGCCAGGCGGACACCAAAACGATTTTTTCTTCATGTCCGTGGATCCTCCAAAAATCAAGGAAGACCCACGGAAGAAAAAACGAACACGGATCACGGACCTACTGACCCCGTTTTTGTGGACCTTAAAAAAAATACTGTCGTGTGCATGAGGCCTAAGGCTGACAGAGACTTTACTGCAGTGAAAGGGACATTGTTAAAACACCCTTCACATTTGGACATGGTCTAATCCTGTATCCCTCAGCTGGGAATTACAGCTACTATTGCAAGAATATTATAGTCAGCCTTAAATTCTGGCAAGAGATTTTGGAGAGATAGAGGGAAGCAGTACTACAATTCCCATCCTGGCTTATATCCACACACTGCTATATGGGAAGATTTGCACTGAGAATTGTTTGGAACTGATTGCTTTGATACTACATGTATTAATGTACTACAACTCCCATTCGGAACTTTAGTAAAGAGAGACTTGTTTAGTTTCTACAACTGACTTGGTTATTGACTCCAGCACTATATGCCTGGCACAGTACCTACATCTTCTGCCTTGCACTCACACCAAACCCACAGCAACAAGGGGCAACCCAACTACCACCAAATAAGAGCCCCAACATCAGGGTGTGCCCCTTGGGAAGAAAGGGTGCACCCTCTTATCACTGCCCTGGCCCTAGGGAGCATTGGTGTGAAGATTGTGACAGTGAATAATTATTGCAGCCAGAGCCACTAGCACTCTAAGGACTCATTCACATGACTGTATAAATAAGTCTGCATCCGTTCTTCAATTTTGTGGAACGGGTGCGGACCCTTTCATTTCAATGGGGCTGCAAAAGATGCTGACAGCACACTATATCATGTTCTAGTCACCGGCATCCTCTCCGTGCTGCTGCCTGCTGGTCCCTTTGGGTGCACATGCTCTCACCTCTGACCTCTTAAAGGGCCAGTGCACATGTTCCCAAATCCTTACCCAGCCAGTGGCTGAAGGTCCCTGAGTATTTAAGGGACGCTCTCCAGGCAGAGGGTGTCTGAGCTTAGGGTTTCCTGGTAACCAGCAAAGGTGTTTGATAGCGAAGTGGTGGTGAACCTATGGCACAGGTGCCAGAGGCGGCACTCATCACCCTCTCTGTGGGCACCCGCACCATGGAAAAAGTCTATGATGTATCAATATGCCTTAGACTTTTCCTGACGCTCATCAGTGCAGGGTGCACTATGAACGGCACAAGCAGTGTACTGAATGCAGTCAGGCTATTATAGCTAAATAATACAGTACATGGAAGATATACTATATTGGACTGTAGCATTCAGGGTAAATTGCCGTATTGACACTTTAAGATAAATAAGTGGGTTTTGGGATGCCTTTTGGGCACTCGGTCTGTAACGGTTCGCCATCACTGGCGTAGTGCTATTGCAATTTACCTGCGTTTATCCTACGTTATTTCCTGCTTGTGTTCCTGCCTTGCCTTTAGTTCTGTTTCCTTCTGCCCGTGCGCTCCTACACTTTCAAGTCCAAGTTCAGTTTGTGTTTAAGTTAATCCTGCCTGTCTTCTTTGTCTGTGCTCCAGTCAAGTTCCCAGCCTGGCTGTCTTGTGTGTCTCTCCACTTCCCTGCCCGCAAGTCTTTGCTGTGTCTACATCAATGGTGTGCTGCCTGGATCTCTAAAATCAGAATTCAAGCCTTGGTGCCGGTTAAGACTGTACCTATGGTTTTCCTGAGCTCCCAATGCTTGCACCGGAGTCCCTGACCCCAATGGGTCAGTTGCCAACTATTATACCTGGAGGTAGCATCTGGTTATCTGGTTGCTAACCCTCAGCAAAGTCCAGTTCCCTGCATAGGGGTTAAAGGGTGAATAACGCCATTAGGGTTATCCCTACGACAAACGAGTTAGTTGGCACAGTGGGTCCACACTCGCTTACCTGTAATACTGAGCAACTGAAACAATCTGTCTGACACACTTTTTTGTTGTTGTGGGAAATGTGGCTGTGAGTTGGACATGGGGGCATGGTCTATCCTATGGATGCACCTGAGATTTTCAGTGCTGGCCATGCCTCTTGGTGCACTGAAGCCAACATTTGCATATATAATAAAAGTCTTTTTTCTCCAGAAAGCGTCAACTGATTTTCACAAGACATGTATCATTTTAATCGGCAGGATCAACCCTACCATGCAGTATGCCTGGTCTAACAGGGCTTATCCTAATGACAGCTCATCTTTAAAGGGGTTATCCCATGACTAATGTAAAAAATGAAAATCAGACATCATATAGTACATGACAATCTCTTTCTAACAAAGTGACAACCAGCCCTGTACCTCACATGGATCCAGAGATCTCCCCATTCATCGCTCTGCTAGATTTATATCAAGCTGGCAGCTCAGGGGGAGTGTCTTTACTGCTGCAGTTAAGGGGCGTGTCCATGCTCTCCCTATCACAGCTCAGGAGGCAGTTGAAGGATGAAACTGAGCATGTGCGGCCATCTCAGTGAGCAGGACAAAGAAATGAGAAAAACAAACAGCAGGTGGCGCAATACAGATACATTTTATTGAATAACTCACAGGCTATACTAAATTTTTTATTACATACAATTACAAAAGAAGTCAGATCCAGGCACTGGTTTGAAAATTGTAGTATATTTGTCATGGGACAACCACCGCTCCTGGAGACCTCTGTAATAAAAGAGCGCGACTGTTTTTGTCAGCCCTATAGTCATTGAATGTAGCGCATAACACGTGCGGGACCTCTGCTCCATTCAAAATCATCCCCATGATCAGTGTCCGTGGAGGTCCCAGTGATCAGTCATTGTCCTTTGTGTGACAACCTTTGAGAATGGTCCTAGTCTGGCTGTGGATGGGGGGCAATGCAAACCACATATCGATATCTCAAATATTTTGTTGCTTTGCCAGCTTCCATATAAAAACAGTATAACAGGATCCATTAATGCAATTACAGATTAATTATCAGGCCATTTTAAAAGCTATATGGCCTTTCTGGCTTTATAGCAAATTAACTTTGAATTTGAGACACTGAGAAGAAACCCTTTTCTGCTTCTCTCTGTATTGTGGGTGCATTAGAACAGATCTGCACTCCGCTCCATCTATAAATAGCAGGAGAAGTGTTCTAATAACATTACCATGCGTCACTCTGCCCCCTCTACATGCTGCATCTGCAGCTCGCTCACAACTGCTGCAATACATTAGACTTATTTTAGTATCTTTCTTCCTCCTCATTCCGAGTGTACAAAGAAATGTGCTGTTAAATGACTAAGATCCATCACGGTCCTAGAGCAGGCACGCTACCAGAAGACACAGCATATATGTGTCATTAGTCATCATTTACTATATTCCTTACATATTTCCTTCAAGTTACTTCCTACTCTCTATCTTATATCTATCCATCTCATATCTATCTATCTAACGCCTATCTCAGTGGCGTACATACAGGGGTTGCAGTTGCGACCAGGCCTGGCACTCCAGAGGGCCCGGCCGCCTGTGGACCCCCTGGCCCCTGCAGTCAGTGTTCCCTCTAACTAAGCTGCGCGGGTGGGCAGCCGCGCAGCAATTATTTGTGGCCCCGCTCATGCCAGGGCCCAGCAGTCAGTGTCAGAAAAATCTCCGTCATGCGCCTCCTGCCCCGCCTGCCTGCTCCTCCCACTTTATGAATGAAGCAGGCAGACGGGGCAGGAGGCGCATGACAGAGGGAGCTCAGGGAGAGATGCCGGCTCGTGGACCCCCTGCAGTGCAGCATGGCACATGTGCCCGCCCCGCTGCCCTGACAGCCGCTGCCCCGTGCTCTGGATCTCAACAGCAACAGAAGAAGGTCGGGGAGGAGCTGGGCCATGACCGTCCGTGGAGCAAAATGTGGAGACACTGTTATGAGGATATCTGTGGATGACACATATATAGCACAGATCCCCCATAAGTGCCCTCCACAGATCCCCCATAAGTGCCCTCCACAGATCCCCCATAAGTGCCCTCCACAGATCCCCCATAAGTGCCCTCCACAGATCCCCCATAAGTGCCCTCCACAGATCCCCCATAAGTGCCCTCCACAGATCCCCCATAAGTGCCCTCCACAGATCCCTCATAAGTGCCCTCAACAGATCCCCCATAAGTGCCCTCCACAGATCCCCCATAAGTGCCCTCCACAGATCCCCCATAAGTGCCCTCCACAGATCCCCCATAAGTGCCCTCCACAGATCCCCCATAAGTGCCCTCCACAGATCCCCCATAAGTGCCCTCCACAGATCCCCCATAAGTGCCCTCCACAGATCCCCCATAAGTGCCCTCCACAGATCCCCCATAAGTGCCCTCCACAGATCCCCCATAAGTGCCCTCCACAGATCCCCCATAAGTGCCCTCCACAGATCCCCCATAAGTGTCCTCCACAGATATCCCATAACAGTGTCCTCCACAGACAGCAGTACAGCAGGATTGACATCCAAAATCAGCCTGTCCCGCACAAAGCGGTACTGTTGGGAGGCATGTTGGGTGAATGGTAGGGGAGGTAGTGGGGGGAGGTGGAGGCAGGTTGGGGGGCGGCGGGTTGGGGGGGTGGAGGCAGGTTGGGGTGGTAGTGGCGGCGGGGTGGGGAGGGGGAGGGGGCCCCATAGATCAGTTTTGCACTGGGGCCCCATGGATTGTGTGTACGCCACTGGCCTATCTATCTATCTATTCTGAAGGCAGGTCATCAATATTCTACTCTCAGAAAACTCATAATTTGACATAATTTAAGGAAATGTCATATAGAAACAGAACATATGACCCTGTGTGTACACTGTGTATATTACTATGAGAGAGCGAGAGAGAGAGAGAGAAAGATCACCCAGTATACTAATCTGTGCTTCTCAACAATATATACAGTATGCATTGTCTAAGGGGTGCTCTTTCACATTATGGACCCAAGTATAAGGAGTATGTGTGGTATTATTGTAGGCCAGGCGATAACCCTCTGGGTTTCTGGGAAGGATATTCAAATTAGCGTTCTTAAGCCTATCTGATGCCAGCAGATGTTAGACATGATAATTTGCTCATATTATATATCAACTGGTCTCTATAATAGAAATAGTACCCACCCAAAGGTTCCCCCCAAGGCCTTGCAACTAGAAAAGCTGTTCCTATCTGCTTTGCTCTGCTTTGTCCTGAAGGAGCTAGTTGTAGATGTGAGGCTGGCTTAGCTATTTTCTTAATTTTGCTACATGTTTAAATATAACGCAGGGCTCATGCACATACTGTGTTCTCTTTACTGTTTACCAACAAATACATTTCAGCATGAATCCCGAACGAGTAGAATAGTTTTGCTCTACTTTAATACAGGTCTATATTGACTTTTTTTTTAATGTTATGTAAACCATGTTTCACTCAGTGTAAAAATATGAGTGAAGCAACATTTAGAAACTAAGGATAATTGTTGTGGGCTGGGAGAAATTATGTTGTGAATAGACGCCCACACCTTATGTTATTATAGAAACACGCAGTCATATACAGTAGGTAGTTGTATGGTTTGACTGGTTTACCCTTTGTGTGTGTGTGTATATATATATTGTAAGGGATCGCCTCTTATTTGGGGGTCATTCTCACAGATACGCCTTTAGGACACCAGGTTTCAGGTCCAAACAGTGTATTTATTGTTCAACACCAGCAACAATAAAATGACAAAATAATAAACACTCGCCCGTCCAGGCTCTAACTAAACATAAAGTTTCCTGACTCACCTAGGTCCCAGTTCACACCCTGTGAACTCGTGCGGCTTTGTCAGCCAATGTCCCACAGCCTCCTGGCTGTACAGAGCACAGTACGCCCACTGTCTCCAGTTCAGTATTTCTTGTGGGGGATTGGGGCTCAGTAGTCTGCCTGACTATGGCCCTGCGACCCTCCCAGGCGTCGCTGCGTCCCCCAACTCCAGGCTATCGCCCAGCTTTGTGGTCCCTCAGCCTTGCCCAGCTGAGACCACACAGACAGAGCCTCCAGGCCTCTGTCCACAGGTACCACACTCCCCCCTTTCTGACACTCTGGGAGGTGCTTTGTGCTAGGCTGATTACCTCCAGCTTCTCTCACCTGTGGTGGAACAGGGGTGTGGACCGAACTATCCACCCCTTCCTTGCCTCTAACCTGAGTGAGACCTGTCACTGTCTCACAATATATATATATATATATAGTGGTAAGATGTACAGTAAGCTGGGTGAGATAATCAAATACAGAAAACACAGTGGTTTCAGCAAAGTGTAGTTTGCTGAGACTGATTTTTTAGTGTCTGTTCTGGTCTGGATTTTACTTGGACTGGTGGGTAGGTTGTGTAGTGGGACCTACCAGTCCACACCCTTCCAGTACAGCTATTTCCTCTATCCTGAGAAGATCCCAGGTGTTCTGCTAGGATCATTACTGAGGAATAAAAGAGGCTTCAGACTGTCAGTCTGGGGGAGGAATCCTGGTAAACTAGTTGTTCTGGAGCTGTTGGAGCCCTATTCCCTTTGTGTGTGAACTGTACTCAATGGGTGAGATAGACAACCTGTCTAGTTAGTGCCCAGACGGGCAGGGGTTTATTTTGTTGATTATGTTATGTTGGTGCTGCAACTTCACCCCACCAAGTGAAATCATAACTTGGATGCTGATTGTTTGTTATTCTGCGTAAACTGTTTGGACTTTTTAACCTGCTGTCTCTGCTGAAGTCTGTCATTGTCAACCCCACTCCGAGTACAGATCCCGACTAGATATATAAAAAAGTAACAATTTCAATCATGTTTTTGTTATAAACAATTATTTTATTTTTAAAACTGTAAAATGTATTTATTATCTATATATAAAAATCATACTGGTTACTAGAACGTACACAATAGGCTGACACTTCCTACTATTTACTCTTCCTGCTTCCTATGACTCCTTTGTCAGCTTTGCTGTATAGATTGAGATGGAATGAGCAGAGTCATTTCATAATCTATGTCAGTGATAGTAGTGGCAGTACCAGTGACAGTAGCAGCCTCATGACAGAGTGGTGAGGGTGGCAGCAGAAGCAGTGGCAGTAACAGTGACAATAGTGGCCCTATATCAGAGGGGGGGATGGGGACCAACGGCAGTGGCAGTAACATGGACAACAGTGGCCCCCATGACAGAATGGGGAGGGGGCAGCAGCAGTGGCAGAAAGGCTGTGTTCACATCACTGTTTATTTTTCCAATCTTCTGTTCCGTCAGAAGAACAGAAAACAACAAAAACGAAGCCTATATTTTGAGTATCCATAAAGCATCTTTCAGACGGTCATTATTTAATCAGTATTTGTAAGCCAAAAACAGGAGTGTGTCCAAAACACAGATAAAATGTAATGGAAATATTTGCATCTCATCTGTGTCTTTAACCCTCTCCTGCTTTTGGCTTACAAATAATGATCAAACACTGATGCAAAATGCTGACCATGTGTAACAGGTCTTATGCTCAATTTCCATCCCTTTTGGCCATTTACCTCTCAAATCATTTTTTTTAATGGCCTCTTTCACACGATCAGTATTTGGTTACTATTTTGCATCAATATGTGATCAATATTTGTAAGCCAAATATTAGGAGTGAGTCCAAAACGGAGATAAAATGTAATGAAAACATTTGCATCTCTTCTGTGTTTTGGACCCACTTCTGCTTTTGGCTTACAAATACTAATCTAATACTGACCGTGTGAAAGAGGCTTTACAGATGCTCAAAATACAAGATCCTTTTTTTTCACTTCTGTTCTTCCGACGGATAAGACGAATGGAAAAATGAACAGTAATGTCAACACGGACAAACATGAACAATGGATATTAGTGGCCCGATAGGAGATTAGGGATGAGGGCCAACAGCAGTAGCAGTCACATGGACAATAGTGGCCCCATTGCAGACCCTTATGGGGAGAGGGGGCAGCAGCAGTGGAATGCAGCACAAGACAATAGTCGTAGCAGAACCCAAAAACAGCAGTGTGGTAGCAAGGCCCAATGGCATGCATATCCTTTTAAAAATTTAACATGTACATATCAGTAGGCCCATTGTAGGAATGGCAGCAGAGGAAGCAGGTGGGTTGCATCAGGCAGGTGGCAGCATCAAAATAGTGGCAGCAGAACGTGGCCAGATGTAACAGACCATTTTGCAGAATATTCCAGTGTGGCAGTACACTACAGTATGATCATTAGTTTCAGAATTATCTATTTTTTTGTATCAGGCATTGGTGTCTGGAAATCCTGGTTGAGCCACCCCTGATTCATCTTTATGAAGGTTAGTCTCTTAGCATTTATGGAGGAAAGGCAAGTTCTCCTAGGGGTAACTATGCCCCCTGCTGCACTAAACATCCGCTCTGATGCCACACTACTGGCCGGGAAGGAAAGCATGTCCATGGCAAACCTGGCCAGTTGCGGCCACACAACTTTGCATGCTGAGTAGCCCAGGGGATCTTGGATCATGCGTGACAGGGTGCAGTCCAAGTATGCAACCACCTGCTGGTTGAGGTTCTGCTGCATGTCTTGCAGCAGCATGAGGAGACCATAAAGTGGCCCAGTGACATAGTGGTGAGGTGGCATAAGCATGAGGACACCACAGAGTGGCCCAGTGACATAGTGGGGAGGTGGCAGCAGCATGAGGAGACCACCGAGTGGTAATGTGGCAGCAGCATGAAGAGACCACAGAGTGTTGAGGTGGCAGCAGCATGAGGAGACCACAGAGTGGTTATGTGGAAGCAGCATCTGTCCCAGCATGAGGAGACCACAGAGTGGCCTAGTGACAGAGTGGGAAGGTGGAAGCAGCATGAGGAGACCACAGAGTGGCCCAGTGACATAGTGGTGAGGTGGCAGCAGCATGAGGAGACCACAGAGTGGTGAGGTGGCAGCAGCATGAGGAGACCACAGAGTGGTGATGTGGCAGCAGCATGAGGAGACCACAGAGTGGTGAGGTGGAAGCAGCATGAGGAGAGCACAGAGTGGCCCAGTGACAGAGTGTGGAGGTGGGGGGCAATACCAGTAGCACCTGGCAGCAGGTGTGGCATCAGGGGGGTGGCAGCATCACAATAGTAGCTGAAGAAGGTAGCCAAAAGAAACAGGTCTCTTTTGACAAAGTGTAGGTGTGGCACCATGGATGATCTAGTCTGATACATCAGGCACTGGTGTTTGAAAATCCTGGCTGATCCACGCCTGATTCATCTTCACAAAGGTCAGTTTCTCCACATTTTGGGTGGACAGGAGAGTTCTCGTTGGGGTCTCAGGGTGCACTCCAAGTATGCCACAACCTGCTGATTCAGGTTCTTCTCTATGTCTAGCTGCTGCTGCTGGTGAGTTTCTTCAGTAGGCGGGTGAAGAAAACGGCTCATCAGCGACTCTAGACGTAAGTTGCTGCTGATGGAGCTGGTACTGCTCCTGCCCCCCACCCCAACAGCAGCCATGGCAGTGGAACTTGAGCACAGAGGGCCCCCCGTCAGACCTGCGTGAGGATGAGCGATGGCACACAAAGACAGCTGCCAACTGACTACATAGGATGTGTTACGCTGAGCGCTCCGGGTCCCCTGCTGGCCTCGGAGAGCTCACAGCGTATGCCTCCAGGCAGCACTCCAGTGTCTCGGCGTGTGCATCCTCGCTCTCTAGGGCGCGCGCGCGCCGGGACTCTTAGATTCAAAGGGCCAGTGCACCAGTGATTGGTGCCTGGTCCAAAGGGGTTTATTAAGGGTTAAGGTTTGTGAGAGGCAGTGCTGACTTAATTAGGCTGCACCTGTGCACTGCCCATTTATACCTTCTCCTCCCACAGCTTTCTTCCGGATCTTTGTGCCTTGTGCCTCAGAGAAAGCGTTCCCTACTGTGATAGTTTGCCTTGCCTGTTGCCGAACCCGTTGCTACCGTCTACTCGCCTTTGAACCTTTGCCGCCTGCCCTGACCTCTGCTACGTCCGACTACGCTCTTGCCTTCTCACTGTGTACCACGCCTTATCAGCTGCCAGAGAGGTTGAGTTGTTACTAGGGGACACGACCTGGTAGTTACCGCCGCAGCAAATCCATCCCGCTTTGCGGCGGGCTCTGGTGAAGACCAGTAACTGCTTAGAACCGGTCCTTTAGTACAAGCCGCGCCATCGCCTCTCTGGTCCAGAGGATCCACTAACTGTCCTGCCGGTACGTGACAGTAAGATCCGGCCATGGATCCCGCTGATGTTTCCCTGCCAAGCCTAGCGGACCTCACCACTATTGTGGCCCAGCAGGGTCAACAGCTGGCCCAGTTGACCGCTATGTTGCAGCAGCTCCTGCCTTCTCAGCAACAGCCAGCTACTCCGTCTGCTCCTGCTGCATCACCTCCGCCTGCAGTTGCCACCGGATCCAGAATCTGTTTGTCCTTACCAGACAAATATGACGGAGATCCTAAGCAGTGCCGTGGGTTCTTGTCGCAGTGCTCTCTCCACCTCGAGCTTCTGTCCGACCAGTTTCCTTCTGAGCGAGCCAAGGTAGCCTTTATTCTCAGTTTACTGTCCAGGAAGGCCCTGGCCTGGGCTACACCACTATGGGACCGCGCAGATCCTGCCACCGCTTCCGTCCGGAGCTTCTGCCTAGAGTTCCGGAATGTTTTTGAGGAGCCTGCCCGGGTTACCTCCGCAGAGACTGCCTTACTAAATTTGACCCTAGGAGGTTCTTCCGTGGGTGACTATGCCATTCAGTTCCGCACCCTGGCCTCTGAGCTGAACTGGAACAATGAAGCCCTTTTGCGCCACCTTCAAGAAAGGACTTAACAGTGAAGTAAAGGACGTTCTGGCTGCACGTGAGCTTCCTTCCACTCTTAGTGACCTCATCTTGCTGGCCACTAGGATAGACAAACGTTTCGCCGAAAGACAAGAGGAACTCCTCCTTGAAAAGGAAAAAGCTCGTCCTAGACGCTTTCCTCATCTGGCTTCCGTTTTTCTGCGTCCACCTCAACCCGCTACTGGGTTTTCCGCCGTGGAAGCCATGCAGGTGGATCGGTCACGCCTGACTCTGCAAGAACGAAGCCACCGCAGAAACGAGAACCTGTGTCTGTACTGTGCCAGTACCGAGCACTTCCTTAGAGATTGTCCTCTCCGTCCACCGCGTTCGGGAAACGCTCGCACCTAGTAAACGTGGGAGAGGCGTTGCTAGGTGTGGATTCTTCCTCTCCACGTCTCATCATACCCGTGCAGTTGATCATCTCTTCCAAGTCCTCTTTCTCCGCAGCCGCCTTCTTGGATTCCGGTTCAGCTGGCAACTTCATTCACGCCTCCTTGGTTGACAAGTACCGTATTCCAGTAATCCGTCTACCCAAGCCGTTTTTCATCTCTACTGTTAACGGTGAGAGACTCTCTGCCACCGTGCAGTTCCGTACCCAGCCTCTGCAGATGGACATCGGAATATTTCATACCGAGACTTTAGAATTCTTTGTCCTTCCCTTCTGTTCCTCCGAACTCCTCCTGGGTCTGCCGTGGCTTCAACGTCATAGTCCTGTCCTGAATTGGTCCACCGGTGAGATCCTGCGTTGGGGTTCCTCCTGTTCGGACCGCTGTCTTAAGCCTGCTCTGGTCAAACAGAACCCGCAAGTTTCTCCACCTTTCGGGGCTGCCCAAGCCATACCATTCCTTCGCGGATGTCTTCTGCAAGAAACAAGCTGAGGTCCTTCCTCCTCACCGATCCTATGATTGCCCGATCGACCTGATACCCGGTTCTACTCCACCTCGGGGCAGAATTTATCCTCTCTCACCTCCTGAGACTCTTGCCATGTCCGACTATATACGTGAGAACCTACAGAGAGGATTCATAAGAAAATCTTCTTCTCCTGCTGGGGCCGGTTTTTTCTTCGTGACTAAAAAAGACGGCTCCCTCCGCCCCTGCATTGACTACAGAGGTCTTAATAAAATTACCATCAAGAACCGTTACCCTCTGCCTCTAATCTCTGAGCTATTTGATCGTCTCCGAGGGGCTAAGATCTTCACCAAATTGGACCTTCGAGGGGCCTATAATCTGATCCGTATCCGTGAGGGAGACGAATGGAAGACCGCCTTTAACACAAGGGACGGCCATTTTGAGTATTTGGTGATGCCCTTCGGCCTCTGCAACCTGCTGTCTTCCAGGAATTCGTCAATGATATTTTCAGGGACTTACTTTACACCTGCGTGGTCGTATACCTGGATGACATCCTCATCTTTTCCTCCAATTTGGATCAACACAGGGTCCATGTGCAACAAGTTCTTACTCGTCTTAGGAGAAATCGCCTGTACGCTAAACTTGAAAAATGTCTTTTTGAACGGACCTCCCTGCCTTTCCTGGGATACATTATCTCAGCCCAAGGACTTCAAATGGACCCAGCCAAGCTCTCGGCGGTTCTGGATTGGCCACGCCCCTCTGGTCTCCGAGCCATACAAAGATTTCTGGGCTTTGCAAATTACTACAGGCAATTCATCCCTCACTATTCCACTCCGGTAGCTCCTATCGTGGCCCTCACAAGAAAAGGAGCTAACCCCAAATCCTGGCCTTCCCAAGCCGAGGAAGCCTTCCAGTCCCTGAAATCCGCCTTTGCCTCTGCACCCGTTCTCTCTAGACCTGATTCCACCAAGCCTTTCTCTCTTGAAGTGGATGCCTCCTCGGTGGGAGCCGGAGCTGTCCTCACCCAGAAGTTTTCCCGGGGCAAGACTTCAACTTGTGGCTTCTTTTCAAAAACATTCTCCTCCGCAGAGAGAAATTACTCCATTGGGGACAGGGAACTGCTGGCTATTAAATTGGCACTGGAGGAATGGAGACATTTACTCGAGGGCACCACACATCCTGTGTACATCTTCACGGACCACAAGAACCTGGCTTATCTCCAGTCTGCTCAGAGATTAAATCCCCGTCAGGCTCGTTGGTCTCTGTTCTTCGCCCGCTTTAATTTTGAGATCCATTTCCGTCCGGCTTGTAAGAACATTAGGGCAGATGCTCTGTCTCGCTCCTCTGATGTGGTGGGCGACGAGTTAACACCTCGATATATTATCCCTCCAGAACGCCTTATTACAGTCGCTCCCATGGACCTGCGCCTTCTTCCTCCTGGCAAACCCTACGTACCTCCACGTCAGCGGCTGCGAATTCTCAAGTGGGGCCACGCCTCCCCTTTTGCCGGTCATCCAGGGGTGCTAAAGTCTCTCCAACTAATCTCCCAAAGGTACTGGTGGCCTTCTCTGGAGAAAGATGTCTCGGACTTCGTCCAGGCCTGTATGATTTGCGCCCGGGATAAATCGCCTCGCCAGAAACCAGCGGGTCTCCTCTTGCCTCTACCTGTTCCTGAAGTTCCCTGGTCTCACATCGCCATGGACTTTATTACAGATCTTTCCTCCTCCCATGGCAAGTCCGTTATTTGGGTCGTGGTGGATCGCTTCTCCAAGATGGCTCACTTTGTACCCCTGCACGGTCTACCCTCTGCACCCATGTTGGCCAAGCAATTTTTCCAACACATCTTCCGTCTCCATGGCCTTCCCAAACATATTGTCTCGGATTGTGGGGTACAATTCGTCTCCAAATTCTGGAGGGCTCTATGTGCTCAGCTCGGGATCAAATTGGACTTTTCTTCTTCGTACCATCCTCAGTCTAACGGCCAAGTAGAACGGGTGAACCAAATTTTGGGTGACTATCTGCGTCACTTTGTATCCTCACGCCATGACGACTGGGCTGATCTACTTCCCTGGGCGGAGTTCTCCTACAACTACAAACAATCCTCTGCCTCTAACAAGTCTCCTTTCTTTGTAGTTTTTGGCCGTCATCCTCTTCCACCTCTGCCGCAGTCTCCCACTCCTTCTTCTGTACCTGCCGTTGACAGTCTTGTACAGGATTTTTCCTCCATCTGGCGAGAAACCCACGCTGCTCTCCTCAAGACTTCCGCCCGTATGAAGGTTCAAGCTGACAAGAGACGCAGATCTCCTCCGGAATTTCGCCCGGGTGACAAGGTGTGGCTCTCCTCTAGGTACATCCGATTTAGGGTCCCAAGTTACAAGTTGGGCCCTCGTTTCTTGGGACCCTATAAAATCAAGAGTCGTATCAATCAAGTTTCTTATCAGCTCCATCTTCCTCCCTCCCTCCGAATCTATAACTCATTCCATGTCTCCCTTCTTAAACCTGCTGTCTTTAACCGTTTTTTCTCCCAAGCTTGTTTCTCCCACCCCTGTCGCCGGTACCTCCGATATATTCTCTGTCAAGGAGATCTTGGCGACCAAGATATCCCGGGGGAAAAGATTTTTTGTGGTCGACTGGGAGGGCTGCGGTCCTGAGGAGAGGTCATGGGAGCCGGAGGAGAACATCCTGGACCGCAGTCTCATCCGCAAGTTCTTCGGTACCAAAAAGGGAGGGAGACCAAAGGGGGGGGTACTGTTACGCTGAGTGCTCCGGGTCCCCTGCTGGCCTCGGAGCGCTCACAGCGTATGCCCCCAGGCAGCACTCCAGTGTCTTGGCGTGTGCATCCTCGCTCTCTAGGGCGCGCGCGCGCCGGGACTCTTAGATTCAAAGGGCCAGTGCACCAGTGATTGGTGCCTGGTCCAAAGGGGTTTATTAAGGGTTAAGGTTTGTGAGAGGCAGTGCTGACTTAATTAGGCTGCACCTGTGCACTGCCCATTTATACCTTCTCCTCCCACAGCTTTCTTCCGGATCTTTGTGCCTTGTGCCTCAGAGAAAGCGTTCCCTACTGTGATAGTTTGCCTTGCCTGTTGCCGAACCCGTTGCTACCGTCTACTCGCCTTTGAACCTTTGCCGCCTGCCCTGACCTCTGCTACGTCCGACTACGCTCTTGCCTTCTCCCTGTGTACCACGCCTTATCAGCTGCCAGAGAGGTCGAGTTGTTACTAGGGGACACGACCTGGTAGTTACCGCCGCAGCAAATCCATCCCGCTTTGCGGCGGGCTCTGGTGAAGACCAGTAACTGCTTAGAACCGGTCCTTTAGTACAACCCGCGCCATCGCCTCTCTGGTCCAGAGGATCCACTAACTGTCCTGCCGGTACGTGACAGTAAGATCCGGCCATGGATCCCGCTGATGTTCTCCTGCCAAGCCTAGTGGACCTCACCACTATTGTGGCCCAGCAGGGTCAACAGCTGGCCCAGTTGACCGCTATGTTGCAGCAGCTCCTGCCTTCTCAGCAACAGCCAGCTACTCCGTCTGCTCCTGCTGCATCACCTCCGCCTGCAGTTGCCACCGGATCCAGAATCCGTTTGTCCTTACCAGACAAATATGACGGAGATCCTAAGCAGTGCCGTGGGTTCTTGTCGCAGTGCTCTCTCCAACTCGAGCTTCTGTCCGACCAGTTTCCTTCTGAGCGAGCCAAGGTAGCCTTTATTCTCAGTTTACTGTCCAGGAAGGCCCTGGCCTGGGCTACACCACTATGGGACCGCGCAGATCCTGCCACCGCTTCCGTCCAGAGCTTCTGCCTAGAGTTCCGGAATGTTTTTGAGGAGCCTGCCCGGGTTACCTCCGCAGAGACTGCCTTACTAAATTTGACCCAAGGAGGTTCTTCCGTGGGTGACTATGCCATTCAGTTCCGCACCCTGGCCTCTGAGCTGAACTGGAACAATGAAGCCCTTTTGCGCCACCTTCAAGAAAGGACTTAACAGTGAAGTAAAGGACGTTCTGGCTGCACGTGAGCTTCCTTCCACTCTTAGTGACCTCATCTTGCTGGCCACTAGGATAGACAAACGTTTCGCCGACTTTAACTTTAACTTTTTAACTTTTCCATCAACATAGCAGTATTAGGTCCAGTGGCGTCACGGCCCCCTCTACATCACGCTGTGCCCCCCCATGTGCCCCCCCCAACTGAGCAGCTCGGGGGGGGGGGGGAGATGAGCGCTTCCATTGTGCTCATCTCCATAGTCATCTGTATCGCCATCCTCAGGACAGCGATACAGATGCCTGTGCTAGTGCGGTGGGGCAGGGGAGGGAGAGGCATGTCTCTTCCCCTTCCTCTGATAGGCTGCCGGCACTAGGTCGGCAGCCTATCAGAGGCCGGCGCAGGCGGCACGATGATGTCATCGTGCCGCCTGAGCCATACAGCGCGGGACACAGGCCAGAAGAGGCCTGAATCGCATCGCTGACATGGAGGAAAGTATTTTTTTTTTTTTTTTATATGTACAATAGTTTTACAGGCACATTGGGGGGTCTCTAAGCTCTTGTTACTGGGCTGGCACATGATGGGGGCTCTTACTGGCACATGGGGGCTCTTACTGGCACATAGGGGGCTCTTGTTACTGGCACATGATGGGGGGGCTCTTATTACTGGCACATGATGGGGGCTCTTGTTACTGGCACATGATGGGGGCTCTTGTTACTGGCACATGATGGGGGGCTCTTATTACTGGCACATGATGGGGGGCTCTTGTTACTGGCACATGATGGGGGGCTCTTGTTACTGGCACATGGGGGGCTCTTGTTACTGGCACATGGGGGGGCTCTTGTTACTGGCACATGGGGGGCTCTTGTTACTGGCACATGATGGGAGGGCTCTTGTTACTGGCACATGATGGGGGGGGCTCTTATTACTGGCACATGATGGGGGGGCTCTTATTACTGGCACATGATGGGGGGCTTATTAGTGGCGCATGATGGGAGGGCTTATTACTTGCACATGATGGGTGGCTTATTACTGGATAACTGGCACATGATGGGGGGCTTATTACTGGCACATGATGGGGGGACTTATTACTGGCACATTGGGGGGGCTCTTATTACTGGTGCACGATGGGGGGGCTATTATTACTGGCACGTGATCGGGGGCTGGGCTCTTATTACTGGTACATTGGGGGGCTCTTATTAGTGGCACGTGATGGGGGCTCTTATTACTGGCACATGATGAGGGGCTCTTATTACTGGCATGTGATGGGGGCTCTTATTACTGGCATGTGATGGGGGGCTCTTATTACTGGCACTTGATGGGGGCTATTATTACTGGCTCATTGGGGGGCTATTATTACTGGCACATGATGAGGGGCTTTTATTACTGGCACATGATGAGGGGCTCTTATTACTGGAATGTGATGGGGGGCTCTTATTGCTGGCACGTGATGGGGGCTCTTATTACTGGCACGTGATGGGGGCTCTTATTACTGGCAAGTGATGGGGGTTCTTGTTAATGCCATGTGATGGGGGGCTCTTATTACTGGCACATGATGGGGGGCTCTTATTACTGGCACATTGGGGGGGCTCTTATTACTGGCACGTGATGGGGGGCTGGGCTCTTATTACTGGCACATTGGGGGGCTCTTATTACTGGCACATGATGGGGGGCTCTTATTACTGGCACGTGATGGGGGGCTCTTGTTACTGGCACGTGATGGGGGGCTCTTGTTACTGGCACATGATGGGGGGGCTCGTATTACTGGCACATGATGGGGGGCTCTTATTACTGGCACATGATGGGGGGCTCTTGTTACTGGCAGATGATAGGGGGCTCTTGTTACTGCACATGATGGGGGTGCTCTTATTACTGGCACGTGATGGGGGGCTCTTATTACTGGCACATGATGGGGGGCTCTTATTACTGGCACATGATGGGGGGGCTCTTATGACTGGCACGTGATGGGGGGCTCTTGTTACTGGCACATCAACTGAGGCCACAAAGAAGGAGTATTTTATATGGGGGGCTCTGTAGAGTAGCATTTTATACTGGGACACATTATAGTGGGTACTATGGGGAAGGGGGGAGAGGAGTACTATGGGGTCATCTATAGGGGGGCACTAAGAAGGGGTATTTAATACTGGCACATTGTGGGGGCACCATGGGGACATTAGCTCAACTGGGTGCATTACAAGGGGGTATTTTTTGCACTGTCACATTATAAGGAGAATTATTTCTACTGGGGGGCTCATTATGGTGGGCTTTATTACTCCCCCATGGTATGAGCTTCCTAGTAGCAGCACCAGCCTCTCCCTGCTCTGCTATCCCTCTGCCCCTTCTCCAAATCCTTATTATAACATTTTTCTCATTAGGATAAAACACAACATCAGCTCCACCGAGCCCCCGGCCAAAGTGTTGAAGTGGTGTCCGAGATCCCCAAGGGCCAAGTAATTGGTGTTATACACATATAGCATACACTGTGTCACACAATATACAGTATACCTCTACACTGTGTAGTCTGTTCTATAAGCACCATTGTTTTGTGGCGGCGGACAGAAAATAATCTGGAAGTGCCCCTCCCGAGACCAGGCTCTGGATCCACCACTGGACTGGACCGCTCACAGGAGTGTACATTTCTTCTAAACTGTAATCCGTTTCCTCTGACCTGCAGAAATCAGCGCTCGCTCGGTAACAACTAACAGGCAATGCCTGTAGGCTGTAGCCTGGCCCTGTTACCGAAGCTAGCTGAATGGTGTAAGGTTAAGGTACTAGTAGAGATGAGCGGCCGCTGAATCTTGATTTAAAGTTACTGCAGGATATGGATTACAGTTTAGAAATGTCAAATTTACACTCCTGTGAGCGGCTGGGAGGGAGATCTGTGGATGACGCTGTTATAGGGAGGGGGATCTGTGGATGACACTGTTATAGGTAGGGGAATCTGTGGATGACACTTCTATGGGGAGGATCTGTGGATGACACTGTTATGGAGGGGGATCTGTGGATTACACTGTCATGGGGTGGATCTGTGGATGACACATATAGCATAAGATGCTATATACGGTATGTTTCATCCACAGATCCCCCTCTGTAACAGTGTCATCCACAGATCCCCCTCCATAACAGTGTCATCCACAGATCCCCTCCCCATAGCAGTGTCATCCACAGATCCCCCTCCCTATAACAGTGTCATCCACAGGCAACTAGGACATGTAGAAATCTGAGTGTTTTTTTTTTTTAAACCACAGACAGCAGGACTTTTCTTCACTGTTGCAGTTTTAGGTATTGGGTAAAGTATCGCAGCATTTCTAAGCATACTTGTGTAAATGTATCGTTGTTATAGCTGCCCCCCTACTTTTGTCCTGGCCCCCAGTGTGCCCCCCCAAAATTTGAAAGCTAGAGACGCCACTGATTAGGTCTTGTTTTTTTGCAGGACATGTTTCATTTTAATGGCACAAATTCGTGTTCCATTTAAAGAATAGCGAAACTGTAAAATATTATTTGTGAGGTGAAATAAATAAAAAAAATCTGCCATTGTTTTTTGAGGGGTGGTTTTAAGTCATTAATTATTTAGCATATATTTTTGTATTTGTTATGTCAATGGAACTCTGTGAGGATTTGTTTTTGGGGAGATGAGCTATAGTTTTTTCGCGAGGTGTGGTAACCCCAAAAAAAACAATTCTGGCATTTCATTCTCTTTACGGCGTTTACAGTGCGAGATAAATAACGTGATATTTTAACAGTTCAGATATTTTCTGACACGGCAATGCGAATTGTGTTTATTTTGTTATTGTTTAAAACAAGAAATACAATAATATATATTTAAAACTGGGGTTTGACTTTTTTATATTCAACTTATTTTTTATATAAAAAAATAACCTTTTAAACTTTTTTTAGTTCCACTTGAGGACTTCATCACTTATACATTATACTGCAATACTTCTGTACTGTAAGTATTACAATGGCAAGCCCGCGAACCTTCACTAGGCCTTGGGCAGGGCCCATGGCTACCATAAGGCAGACCAAGCGGCTGCCTTAGGGCGCACCCTGGGGGAGGGCGGAAAAATGAACCTTCTTTTTTTATTTTTTTAAATCACTTACTTGTGACTTGCGCCGCAGCGCCGCCGGCCACCCGTCCCAACCTACATGCGCCGTGCGGCCCCGGCCCTCACTCACAGAGCGGCACGGGCCCGGCAGCATGGCAACACAGTAACGGGGTCAGGCCAGCGGGGTGTGACTGGCGAGTGGCGCAGCGGTGGCAGGCGGCACCAAGGAGCTGACTGTGTCTGTGACTCGCACACAGCCAGATTGCCGTAGCAGCAGGACAGGTGGGTAGGTGATCACTGAAAAATGATTACACAAACAACAATCATAAATGGAGGGGGGGTGGTGACCGTGATGTGATGGGAGGGGGGACAATGCCTGTAGTCTGTGACATGGGGATAATGGGGCCGGGGCCGGGGCCAGGGCCAGCCGGGGGGGGGGGGGGGGGGGGGAATGATGTGCCATGGAGGGGGGGGGAGAAATGTGACACAATAGGGGGAAATGATGTGATCATGATGTGACACGAAAAGGGTGATGTGACATGGTTTGGAGGGGAAGAAATGTGACATGGATGGAGGGGGAGAAATATGATATGGAGGGCTGATGTAACATAGGTGATTTGACATGGAGGGGAAAAATGTGACATTGAGGCCTTGGGGGGGAGAAATGTGACATTAAGGGGGTGAAATGTGACATGGAGGGGGAGAAAGCTGACATGGAGGGGGAGAAAGCTGACATGGGGGTGATGTGACAGAGGGGATTATGTAAAAAGGAGGGGGAGAAATGTGACATGGAGGGGGGGAAATGTGACATGGGGGCATGACAGCTTACATGGGGGATGATGGCTTACATGGGGGGCTGATGGATGGGGGCTTATGGCTAACATGGGGGGCTAATGGCTGACATGGGGGGCTAATGGCTGACATGGGGGCATGATGGCTGACATGGGGGCATGATGGCTGACATGGGGGGCTGATGATGGATGTGGGCTAATAGCTCACATGGGGGTCTGATATGAGGCATTAGGGGTCTGATCTGAGGTCTGATTAACATTGGGGGTCTGATTGCTGGTCTGACCTGAGGTGTAATGGAAAATATTTTTTTCTTATTATCCTCCTCTAAAACCTAGGTGCGTCTTAGAGGACGAAAAATAAGGTCCTCAAACCAGTGATTGTCTGAAGCAGAGAGAAGATACCAGGACCACACAGAGGAGAAGCCAGCTGCTGCAGACGGGACAGGTGAGCTGCGAGGGGGGGGGGGGTCCTTCTGCGTGCATTCTGTATTTTTCTCACACCCATCAATTGCAAGGGCTGTTATAGTCTGAAAGTATGAACAAGAATAGGACTTGCTCTGTAATTTGCAGAACAGTTGCAAAAATTCAGCCCCATAGAAATGAATGGGTCAGAAAATGGCGGTTGTGTGCATGCGCTATTTGCCTTCTTATGGTTCTTTACATTAATTTTGGTTTGTTTGTTTTTTAATTGTGCCTTTTATCTTGCTTATTTGAAAGCCATATTTACATAAAACATGAAAACCTCTCTGCTTTCACATGGCCGAACTATTGGAGCATTTTAGCGTCTGTATTACGGCTGCAACAAACGGACAACAATGGGTCAACTGAACCCTAGAGTTCAACTTCTGGGGTGGGGGGGGGGGCGCCAAAATGTAGCTTCGCTTGTGTTGGCAAAAATCTTTGCACCGGCCCTGGCCCTGGGCAGCTATGACAACCAGACAGCACCATGTGAACAGAGGGTGCACCTTCGCTCTGTCGCATCTGAGAGCTTAAACGGCCACGATTAGAGTTATTTCCTATCCTGTCCACTGTAGGCAGGTGTCAGCTGTATTAAACAGCAGGCACCCACCACTGAGCCCCCTGGCATTATGACGTACATGTATGTCAAGTGTCAGGATGTAAGCTAAAGTTTTGTATTTTTCTCACTAAATGCAAATGTATTTACAATATATTACACCACTGTTAACCAGGACAATGTTCACACTGCTTTCATGTACAAATAAAACCTAAATTATAAAATTTTAATTAATATTATATTATATTTGAAATATAAACATATTGTTAAAAAGCCACACAGCACTTTATTCTCATGGCAGTGATTATGCAATTTTATAACAAAAAGTCACAGCGTTAAATGGGCAAAAGTTAAAGCTTATGCTTGTTATGTAATAAATATCTATGATTTGAATACCTTATGTAACACAGGAATGTTAATAAAGACACTCCAAATATGTCAATCAGGATAAATCCATGGATTAATGACACATCTCCATGAATCTAGAACATCCACACCTTTCTTGAACTCTACTGACTCTACTCAGCTGTATTTTTTCCAAACTCCAAGTTTGAGAATCTTTCTAGGTGTTAACTAGTGGATAGATGGCATGGTGAGCAATAGTAAGTTTGCTCTATGTGTAAAACAATGTATTGATCAAAGGTTGATGATCACCTGGCTGGCTCGCCAACACAACCTTGTAAGGCAGATAGTGAGCTGCTTAGGTAAACTTTTCCAGACAAAATCCAAGGGAGGGAGCTTGGCTTGGGTGGGTGGCGGTGTTCTTCAGTGGTTACTGTGCCCTAATATGTAAGTCAATCTGTATGCAAATCCTCTTTAAGGTCTTGTTCTACAATTTGCTCTAAGTAACACTGAATATTAATGCAAAAACCATGAATACGAGAAATTCTCTTTATGTCTTGCAAAATAAAATTTGAACAAGGTCAGAAAGGGCACATTCCTGTTGTAGTTCATTCAAGCATGTCCGAATTCTGTAAACAGCCAGGTTTAGATCTGACAGTCATCGGGTGATTGGTAAACATTTTCTTTCTCTTCCCCCGGTTTACTTTTTAGCTCAGAATTAAAATGAATATGGAGAAAAACTTTACATTTACTATTCAGTAATATAATAATAAAAATAATAATTACAATAATAAAAAAAACACATTTTATTACTTGCAAAACATAACCAAGTCAAAGGGCAGATACTGTATAACCAAATGTCAAATGTCTCAGTAAATACTTCAGCCAGTAAAAATGTTCTTGATTCTAGATGAAGCATCTTAAATAAAGCAACTAAAGGATGACTGTTCATTCAATCCCCAGCGGGCTCACTGTTTCTAATTGATATATCCACTGGGCCTCTTTTTGAGAATTCTCCTATCCCTATCCCCTCTTCGGGGGGAGGGACATATGAGCCTGCCTGATCACTTGGAATCATAGAGTACTAGCTAATGGGGAATCACATTTTTGTTTAATATCTACCAAGTACTCACCCACCCTCCACCTTACTACATACTACTTGTCTTACAGTTGGCGAAATCACTCATCATATATTCCATCCCTGTTTAATAAACTTGTAAGACATTTGCTTTCAAAATGTGGGGGCAACATATGCATCCTCCACATTTGAACATCCCACTAGATTAGGGCGTTTCATTTTTCCAAATATGTGATTTTCATATGACTTTGCTTACGCCCCGTCAGTTATGTAAAAGATATATATGCCAAATTTTAAGAAGATTAGATAATATTTAGGGGTTGCACACATTGATCAATTTATATGTATAAAATGTATATGCACTTTAAATTGTCCTCTTCACTAAACAGTTGAATATTCCTCAACAAGAATTGAAAGGAATGAAACGGGTTGTACATTTTGTCAGCCTCATATATGTTCGCTTTTTGCACGAGGCAATTGTAAGTCGATGGGCTCCAAATAATGATTTGGATATGCTACAGCTTCTGAGCACTTACCTAGATGCAGATGTCAAAAAAAGTGCTCTCACAGTTGCTAAGAGACACCTTTGATATCTGTCAGAAACAAACGTAAGATTGGCTTTTTTGGACGAACGTATTACTCAGGCTGTTAAGGAAAATGAGACAAAAAATTTAGAAATCAAACCTGCAAAGAAAAAGGAAATGAAACGGTTAGAGGGTAAAAACCTAGTTTTTGAAGGAAAAGACCTGAGCGATTTCGTTACTAGTAAAACAAAGACGTCCTTTGAATTGTTTCGGATCCACAACGTGACAGAATACTGCAGTGATTCTCTAAGAAGCCATGTGAATGCTCTTAAGGTGGTCGATGATACTGCAGAAAGAGGAATTTCTCTTATAAAAAAAAGTTTAACGAATCGGTCAGGGACAAACAACAAAAACAATTCTTGTTGAGGATAGTCGAGCATCACAGAAAAGTCGTCACCAAGCTAACAAAAAAGGGATTGCATCGTTCAAAGTTGATTAATATAACACATGTTTTGCCTATCATACTACTATCTTAGGGTCTAGTTTTAATATTATTTTAGGTTTGTGATTTCTAGTTTTCCCAATAAAAGTAATTAACATAAAAAAATCTTATTTTTTGCCTACTTTTACAAAACTGTTCAAAGTGTGCAACCTCTAAATTTTATCCAATCTTCTTCAAATTTGGCACATATATATATTTTACATCACTGAGACTCGGGGTGTAAGCAAAGTCAGCAAAAATGTAATATATTTTTTTTCCATTACAAAATGAAACACCCTACACTAGGTTTACAGTCCAACCACCAGGTGTCCCACAATTTTGTTTTTTGGTATAATCTGTGCACTAAACAGTCTCTAATGTATCTGCCTTTTCTGAATGTGATGGTAGATTAGGGGGACAGAAAATCCTTTAAACAAGGTCTGTAAGCAAAATTCCCCATCTTCTTAGAATACTCAGAACCCTCTCACTTTGATTGTCAGGTTCATAGGAGACTATTAGTTACAGTTGGTTTATGGAAAATTTTAGTCACCAGTCCCTCATCCATCTTAGAGATTACAATGTCCAGGTGAACTCAAGCTGATACAGTTTATATTCAAATGTTCAACAAATACCTGAAAGCATCTAACAGGGCCATTCCATTGTACCAGGATGTCATCTATGAAACGTCCCTAAAAATGAATCCTGGCAGTTCACCCGTCATCCTCCTCTTGAAACATCATTGGGTCTTTTATATTTAAAGGGGTTGTCTCATCTGAGACATCTGTGGCATATCGTTGGCTATGCCACCAATGTCAGATAGGTGCCCGTCCCATCTCTGGGACTGTCCTGAGCCTTTTATTAATGAGTAGATTTTTGGTCCCATAGTTTTTCTCTACCTAAAATGGGGTTTGGCTGACAGTAGTTTGGGTACCCTTAATGGGAGGGTTGGCAAGGTGCGAAGCATGAAGGCAGGGTTAGGGCCAGAAGATGGACGATGGAGGCAAGGACTAGTCCCATTTGGTTACAATAAATCAAGCCTCTCTTGTAAATTATAGGAGCTTTAGTTCCTATAACAGCAATTGTCTCAGTTTTGAAGTATATAACAGAGTAGACTTTTCCAAATAGTTGTGTATAGGCAGCAGCAATAATTGTAGCATAGTATTCCTTCCTGAGTCACTATGTACTCTTAAAGGCTACAGACGTGGACAAAATTGTTGGTACCCTTTGGTCAATGAAAGAAAAAGTCACAATGGTCACAGAAATAACTTTAATCTGACAAAAGTAATAATAAATTAAAATTCTATAAATGTTAACCAATGAAAGTCAGACATTGTTTTTCAACCATGCTTCAACAGAATTATGTAAAAAAATAAACTCATGAAACAGGCATGGACAAAAATGATGGTACCCCTAACTTAATATTTTGTTGCGCAACCTTTTGAGGCAATCACTGCAATCAAACGCTTCCTGTAACTGTCAATGAGACATCTGCACCTCTCAGCAGGTATTTTGGCCCACTCCTCATGAGCAAACTGCTCCAGTTGTGTCCGGTTTGAAGGGTGCCTTTTCCAGACTGCATGTTTCAGCTCCTTCCAAAGATGCTCAATAGGATTGAGGTCAGGGCTCATAGAAGGCCACTTTAGAATAGTCCAATTTTTTCCTCTTAGCCATTCTTGGGTGTTTTTAGCGGTGTGTTTTGGGTCATTGTCCTGTTGCAAGACCCATGACCTGCGACTGAGACCAAGCTTTCTGACACTGGCTAGTACATTTCTCTCTAGAATTCCTTGATAGTCTTGAGATTTCATTGTACCCTGCACAGATTCAAGACACCCTGTGCCAGACGCAGCAAAGCAGCCCCAGAACATAACAGAGCCTCCTCCATGTTTCACAGTAGGGACAGTGTTCTTTTCTTGATATGCTTCATTTTTTCGTCTGTGAACATACAGCTGATGTGCCTTGGCAAAAACTTCGATTTTTGTCTCATCTGTCCACAGGACATTCTCCCAGAAGCTTTGTGGCTTGTCAACATGTAGTTTGGCATATTCCAGTCTTGCTTTTTTATGATTCGTTTTCAACAATGGTGTCCTCCTTGGTCGTCTCCCATGTAGTCCACTTTGGCTCAAACAACGACGGATGGTGCGATCTGACACTGATGTTCCTTGAGCATGAAGTTCACCTTGAATCTCTTTAGAAGTCTTTCTAGGCTCTTTTGTTACCATTCGGATTATCCGTCTCTTAGATTTGTCATCAATTTTCCTCCTGCGGCCACGTCCAGGGAGGTTGGCTACAGTCCCATGGATCTTAAACTTATGAATAATATGTGCAACTGTACTCACAGGAACATCTAGTTGCTTGGAGATGGTCTTATAGCCTTTACCTTTAACATGCTTGTCTATAATTTTCTTTCTGATCTCTTGAGACAGCTCTTTCCTTTGCTTCCTCTGGTCCATGTCGAGTGTGGTACACACCATATCACCAAACAACACAGTGATTACCTGGAGCCATATATATAGGCCCAATGGCTGATTACAAGGTTGTAGACACCTGTGATGCTAATTAGTGGACACACCTTGAATTAACATGTCCCTTTGGTCACATTATGTTCTGTGTTTTCTAGGGGTACCATCATTTTTGTCCATGCCTGTTTCATGAGTTTATTTTTTTACATAATTCTGTTGAAGCATGGTTGAAAAACAATGTCTGACTTTCATTGGTTAACATTTATAGAATTTTAATTTATTATTACTTTTGTCAGATTAAAGTTATTTCTGTGACCATTGTGACTTTTTCTTTCATTGACCAAAGGGTACCAACAATTTTGTCCACGTCTGTATGTACACCTTTGAGGCCAATTTTTTTAAATATTGCATTGTACTCATTTTGAGTTAAAAATATATATTTTTAAATTGGTCTTTATTACAATTATGGAACCCTTTTTTCTGTCCAGAGCTGAGATGCTCTAATAGCAGGCTCTAAATTTTCTCTCTGCTCTTTCAGCCAGCTAATCTGATGGGCTCCTTATCACTGCTCTCTGAGTTTTATAAACACTCATTATTGCTCAGTTCTTATCTTACTGATAAGAATGTGGCTGGGATAAGGGTAAAGTCAAAGTAAAAAGTAAAATTCACACAGCTAGACAAACAGTTCACCCTTTGTGACAGAACGGCTCAATATTTTTAATAAAGACCAATTGAAAAAATGATTTTTAGCTCAAAATGAAGAAAAAAATAAAAGAAAAAAATAGAAGGTGTACATAGCCTTTAACAATTTTCCTAAATAACCACAGGTGTGCAATTCAGTTCTCATTAATACTTTCTGCAATTCCCAGACTAAGGGGTGCAGATCTTAGATCCAGATGACCAAACCATCTCAAACTGTGGTGGGTGCCAAAGTAAAGTCTTTTGCCATAAACGAACAGTACCTTACTATCTTTCCAGGCACAGTCTTGGTTATCAACCATCAATAGATATCCGTTCTCCTTCTCTTAGGGTAGTCTCTCAGTTCAGTTGCTTTTCATCTGGCAGCTTTTCAGTATGTCCTTCCTTTGCATCTGCTTATCTAAGGCTACTTTCACACTAGCATTAATATTTTCCGGTATTGAGATCCGTCATATTCATTGTCAATGGGGACAAAAGGTAACTGAACAGAACGGAATGCTCCAAAATGCATTCCGTTCCATTGCCATACTGGAGAGCAAACCGCAGTATGCTGCGGCTTGCTTTCGATCCTGGGATGCGGAGCAAGACGGATCTGTCATGACCCACAATGCAAGTCAATGGGAACGGATGAGTTTTCTCTGACACAATAGAAAACGGATCTGTCCCCATTGACTTTCAATGGAGTTCTTGATGGATCCGTCTTGGCTATGTTACAGATAATACAACCGGATCAGTTCATAATGGATGCAGATGGTTGTATTATCAGTAACTGAAGCGTTTTTGCTAAAGCCCGCCAGATCCAGCAAAAATGCTAGTGTGAAAGTAACCTAAGGGCTCTTAACCAGGGGTATGACCATCCACTGCTTTAAAAAGGACTGCCAGTTTAACTATATGTTGTCCATACATAACCATTTGGAATTACAATGAATAAGCGAAAAGAGAACATTTGAACACTTAGGGCTCTTTCACACCTGCGTTCTTTTCTTCCGGCATAGAGTTCCGTCGTCGGGGCTCTATGCCGGAAGAATCCTGATCAGTTTTATCCTAATGCATTCTGAATGGAGTGAAATCCGTTCAGGATGCATCAGGATGTCTTCAGTTCCGGACCGGAAGACTTGCCGCAAGGCCGGATCCGGAATTAATGCCCGTTGAAAGGCATTGATCCGTATCCGGCCTTAAGCTAAACGTCGTTTCGGCGCATTGCCGGATCCGACGTTTAGCTTTTTCTGAATGGTTACCATGGCTGCCGGGACGCTAAAGTCCTGGCAGCCATGGTAAAAGTAGTAGGGAGCGGGGGAGCAGCGTACTTACCGTCCGTGCGGCTCCCGGGGCGCTCCAGAGTGACGTCAGGGCGCCCCAGGCGCATGGATGACGTGATCGCATGGCACGTGGGGCGCTCTGACGTCATTCTGGAGCGCCCCGGGAGCCGCGCGGACTGTAAGTATACCGCTCCCCCGCTCCCCGCTCCTACTATGGCAACCAGTACTTTAATAGCGTCCTGGCTGCCATAGTAACACTGAAAGCATTTTGAAGACGGATCCGTCTTCAAATGCTTTCAGTTCACTTGCGTTTTTCCGGATCCGGCGTGTAATTCCGGCAAGTGGAGTACACGCCGGATCCGGACAACGCAAGTGTGAAAGAGGCCTTAGTCAATAAACCGTAACATTTAAAGGCTATGTACACCTTTGTGGGGATTTTTATTTATTTATTATTTCATTGTACTCATTTTGAGCTAAAAATAATTTTTTTCGCTTGGTCTCTATTAATAATATGGAATCCTATTTTGTGACATGCTCTACTAGCTGCCTGTGGATTTTTTGTCTTTTCCGTCATCTGGGAAGCAGACTGACTCCTTATCTCTGCTCTTTTACATTACAAACAGTCATTAAAGCTCAATCCTTATCTTTCTGATGAATGTGGCTTAAATAAGTGTTTATGACCTCTCAGTAGTTTAGTGAGAAGGGTTATTAGATAACCCGCACAAAGTGAAAGTGCCAGTCACACAGTTAGAAAAACAGTTAACTCTTTGTGACAGAATGGCTCAAAATGGCCAATTGAAAATATTATTTTTAACCAAAAATGTGTAAAATGCAATCATTAAAAAAACTGTCTCCAAAGGTGTACGTAGCCTTTAACTCTATAGCAGTGATTCGCTGGGTGACTGCACTTAAGATGCACTTTATTAACTAATAAAAGTATACTCTGCATTTACAATGCATCCTGAATGTACCTTTGAGAAATAGCCTCAAATCTGAAGTCCCCATTCTTCTGTTTAGAACTTTAGCGTTTTCCCAGCGTTAAGCCTGGTGGGGACCACAAGCAGCACCCCTTGACAAGTCTCAGCATGCTGTTGCTCCCTCGGCGCAACATGCTCAGGTGAGGGGCGTACAAGCCGACCTTTCTTTTTCTAGCCCTGCTGTCCTTCCCATATGCACTCTCTCTCTTTCTTGTTCTGCGCTTACGATACACCATATTGCACCAACATTTTATTTTATTTTTTTGTTGTAAAAAAAAAAACAACTACCAAAAGTGTCTAGCCATGCACCAAATGTATTACCCAGCATGAGCCACTGTTACCATTTTCACATATTAGACTCCCTTCCTCTACACCGGCTACAGTTCAGACAGGATTAGTAAATCTGCCCCATTGTTACATAGCTCTGAGGTCTGTCACAGAGGATTAATTGGACTGATACACTGAAGCGAACCCTCAGTGGTGTGACTGGGTGTAGAACAGGTTACCTAGACAACCCCTTACAATAATGCAGTCATTTTAGAAAGGATTAGCACAATATAACTGCCCTCTATCTATATTGACCCCCTGCGACAACATTACGAATGCCGTGCAGCGTACCTGGGCGTAAGGAGTCAAGCGGGCTGCACAAAGCATGCTCACATGCAATTAAATCTGACATCTGCTGGTCCAGAGGAGGTTGGATTCTGCTGACCTCAGCTGTGTGCAGTTTGGCAGAGAACCATCTCCCACGAACAACACACTGCCTTCACTTTTCTCCGTGCCGGGAGCTGCTCAGCGTATTCAGTGTTTAAAATGGCCGGGCTGCTGAAAGCCTGTCACTGGCATTGATAAGGGTTGGCTGCACTTTAGAGGAGCTGTGGATTGGCTCATGACAACACCTAATAGGATGCCTCGTGATAACCGCAGCGAGAAGGAACCAGTCAATGCAGCTTTTATCTGCCCAATGACATTTTCTTTTGGACCCTGGAATCTTTTAAATTTTCTTGTTGATTGCCTAGAATTGAGATAAGCACTCAAACAACTGGATATTTAAACCACTAAAATGTGGACAAACCCGGATATGGTTAAATATACAATCTACACCTTTTTTTTTTTAATATAGCTAATAAAATATAGATAAAAAAATAGATGAAAAATGGATAAAAATGTAAAAAAAATATATATATTAGTGTTGATGTAAGGAAGATGATATGAAAAAAGTTGATGAATAATTGCATAAAGATAAAAATAAAAATACAGTCAGTACTGAGATGGTTAAAAAAGTATTTGTAGTAGAGGGGCCAGTAGGGAATCCGGACGTCAATCTAGGTAATAGGTGAAATCTTCATAGGCTGTCCATTCATAGAAGTATAAAGGTCTCTGACTGCCCAGGAGGGGTAGTACCCGTTAATAGGGGATATAACAATGCAGTTGAGACAAAAGAGGGGAGAGTAGGCCCCTGCAGAATAATCAGCCCCTTGAAATTCTTAGGAGAATACACCCCTTTAGGGCAACACGATCCTCTTATTTGTGATAAACAGTACTTAAAAGCAGAGGTATTGGGTGATGGGCATATGTTACCTCAGTGTGGCGTCCCGCACTGGAACGGTATTGTGCCCTAATACCTTTGATTCCCCCGCAGTCCGTCTTTGGTGGTCCTGTGTTCGCATGTGGTGGCGGCTCCTAGGCGGCTCGTGGGCAGCGCGCGCGTCTTCTCTGCCCGGCGTCCCACGTAGCTATATTAAATAAAGGTGTATATTGTATATTTAACCATATCCGGGTTTGTCCACATTTTTGTGGTTTAAATATCCAGTTGTTTGAGTGCCTGTCTATCAAGTTCTTTCTGTCTTTTAAACCCTATCTATTCTGGTTTGGGTGAACCAGTTAGACAGCAGCACCTCATCCACTACACTAATAAGGTGAGCCACCTCGACAGTCTGCTACGTAGAATTGAGATAACCCTGAAGGCACCTGTCAAATGTTCCTGCTGGTTCACCTGAGCAACTAGTGTATGAAATATGGACTATCTGTGAGCATAGTCACAATGCGTGATGGGCTACAAAATATTTAAGCTAAGACTGTTTGTAGTGCACCGTGTTAAAGGGGTTGTCCAGGAATGGAGCTGAGTTGCAATGATAGACAGATGTGGTTCCATTTCAATTCCGGACTACCCCTTTAATTCAATAAAGGATGGGGGGTTTCCTAATTGGGACTTTCGTCTAGTGTCGAGAGCCAAGAGCTGCTTTTTGCAACTTTTTTTGTCATAAATGTTGTCACACAGCCTGTTTTACATGGAAGGGGAGTGGAGCAGGGGCGTACCGGGGCCAGAACTCCTCCCTGGCAAATTTACTAACATTTACGCCTGCAAACAGGAGTAAGTGTTGGCAAAAAAACTACTTCAGCCAGGTTCTGGAGTAGTTTTTACGCCAGGCACAAGGACGCCTCATCATAAATTAGCTGAATTTTACGGCAGCGTAGAGGGGCATCTGAGACCTGCGTAAAGATACGGTCCAGTGTATCTTGTTCAAAATAGAACTCAGATTTCGAAGCAGATCCATGTAAAATCAGCGAGAACAGACTTACATGTAGATTTTGGCTGCGGATTTGCCTCAGATGTCACATACTGCATTGCAAAAGGTGAAATCTAGGGCAGAAATCCGTCGCATAAATTGACATACTGCAGATTTAAAATCCACACCGTATGTCAAGTTATGTGTGGATTCCATATGTGGAAAATTTACGCAGCATGCAGATGAAATTTTATAAATCGGATCCACTTTGCTGCTACTGTAATATATTTTTTTACTTTACATTTATCTTATCTGCTGTAAAAGTGATTCTGTCCTGTCTGGTATCTTCTTGTGCTCAGAGTAAGGACATCTACTTCTGCATGAGATCAGTCTATTGTCTGAGATCTTGCTTAATTTATGATGTGAATCCAAGATGTTTTTCACCTGACTCATAAAAATGACAAGCGCAAATTAGAATAGTACACTTCTTCGAAGACAAAGGCCAGTTTGATGCGAATAATAAACTGCAGGCAACGTACACCACAACAAAGGAGGCATTCTGCCGCCTTTTCAGTTGACTTTTTTCCCATTTCTTTTCTGCGTGTGATACAGTGAAAGCTGACAGACCAGATGCTGCCCAAGGCCTTTAACTTTCTATCTGCAGTCCAATCCTCAAAGGCAGAATCCTGCTGAGAGCCTCACAAACGGCGTGTGAAGCTTTCTAGACTGTAGGTGTGGCCTCCAGTGCTACAATGGAATAGGAAGCTTTGTGTGCAGCACAGGAGATCATTAGCGTTCATTTGGCGCCTGATACAGAATAAACCAAACGCGATATTAAAAGTGGCCACTAGAGGGAGGGGCTCAGCCGAACAGCATAGATCAATAAGAATAGCAGGCACCGAGTCTAGAAACCTGATGTTACCGTATCATCACTGAATCTAAATTTAGCTGATAGCAAATGTGGCACGCTACTTGCCTTTCCATGGCACACATACGGAATCTGTTCAAATACAGTTCCATATTAACTCTGGAAAAAAGACTAGGAAATACAGGATTTAACCCAAAATTGCCCATGTAAATGTAATGTAGAAAAAAATAAGTAACTGATCCAGGGGAGAAGGTATGGGGTGGGTGGTGATGGAGAATGAATATTTATATATTAATATTTTATACAGGGTTGTAGTCTTTTTATTTATTTAGATACTATGTGTATGCCAAAATGGAATGGAATAAAGTATAGTAAAAGATAAAATAAAATCTGCAGCGCAACATGTTAACATATATAGATAAAATAAGGATGTTTATAGCGAGTTGTATTGCGAACTGAATACTGAGAATTAGGTTGATAAATTATCTACCGTATTTCTTTTGCGTCAAATAATGTTGACGAGAATGCTATCAAATTAGTCCCTGTCCCCTAGTTTGCCCAAATCATACACACCATCTTGGACAGTCTCACACCAGGCTCTCACCAGGCACCTATCCTACAGGTACATTCTCTCTCACACTGCTCTGAAGGCTCAGCTTCTCTGGCGAAGTTTTCTGCATCTTTAGGGTTTAGGATTCTTTCTTTCCACCATTCTTTCTTCTAGTATATTACTGAGTAGGCAATCTCACTAACGCATTTTGAGATCATTCCTTAGACTTACTCCTCATTTACTCTCTCAGTCTGTTAGTAGAGAACCCTTCTTACTTTTAACCTGACTCGCCAAGGGCTCTTGTTGTCCTCAACCCTCCTCCCACAACCAAACCCAAGTAGTCACTTGTTACCTAACTGTCCAGCCCACGACACACATCCTAGGCCTCGCTCAGCAAAGTAGCCAAATGGTTTTCCTGTACAGCATTTGCTCTCCGACACACAATCTCCTCGTCAGCTCTGAACACACAGGTCCTCTGTCATGACTCCTGACCTCAGGTCCACCAACTTCACAGCCTCTGCCTCCAGTCTCCCCTGCCTCTCTAGACAAGGACAAGCATACCAGGAGATGCAGGTCCCTGCAAATTGTTAAAAACAGAACTGGTAACTTATTGTTTGATTTATTTTTTTTTTTGCAAACTGTGTAGCCATTAGGACTTACTACTTCTTTCATTAGTAATCTGCATGGTTCTGCTGCCTTTAGCCATGCGACGCCCATGCGGCTGCTGGGCTGTGTGACAGCACCCTAAGGCATCTTCATAGGCACTCACTACCTGCACCTGCAGTCAATCATGTTTATTAAAGTACAAATACAAACCTTATTAGTTTACTTGATAAATGCCAACCCTCAGGAGGTGACATTTCCATTGCACAAACCATTAGTTTTCCATTAAACTATTCAACTCACATCTTTTAGAAATGAAGAATTCAGATATAAAAATATTAGAGGTTTGAAATGGGGTTTCAAAAATGGCATCAAATCCACATCTGTAAGAATTTGTCAGAAGAGATTCCCCCACTGATTAGATAGGAGATTCCCAGTTTAAGTTGGGGCATGGCTGGCTGTGCATGGTCCCTCTCCATTGAAATGAATGGAGCTGCAGGGGGAGAGATTTGAGGAGGTTGGGAGTGGTAATGGTGTTACAGATAGGAGTAAGCATTATGGATTCCATTTTTGTTTTCCGTTATAACATGGTTATAACGGAAAATAACGGAATCCATAGGACGGAAGTCAAAACGGAAGCCTTTAAGAGGCATTCCGTTTTGATCCGCCATAATAGAAGTCTAAGGGAACCATAACAGATCCATCTGGTTCCCGTTATGCAAGACGGAAAACAAAGTACTGTTGGCAGGACTTTTTTTTCCGTTCTGCAAAACGGGAACCAGACGGATCAGTTTTTATTCCCATAGACTTCTATTATGATGAAAAGCAAAATGGAATGCCTTTTAAAGGCTTCCGTTTTGCATTCTGTCATAATACAAGTCTATGGGCAGCATAACGGAGCCATCCTGGTTTACGTTATGCAGGACTGGACTCCTGCATATTGGAAACCAGGACGGATCTGTTATGCTGCCCATAGACTTGTATTATGAAGGATCAAAATGGAATGCCTCTTAAAGGCTTCCGTTTTGACTTCCGTCTAATGGATTCCGTTATTTTCCGTTATAACCATGTTATAAAGGAAAACAAAAACGGAATCCATAAGGCTGATGTGAACCCACCCTAATAGTGGTTCACAGTAGTTGTCCTCACTCTCGCACTCCCTGAGGCCACGTGCAATTCCCCAGATAGGGTATCTGCAATTGTTTATTATATATTGTAATGTCATATTGTTTTATGTATCTGCCGTAAGCTTCAGAATGATAAGCTATGGTTGGCATTAGGAATGTAATGTCCATTGCTCCCCTCTTGGTGGGGGTGGGCTGGTTCTGCTTCCTGCCAGGAGAGGGAGCTCTAAGAGTACCTGATTTAGCATTGCAAGTCTGGATTGAGGGAGCATGTCCATCTGCTCCTGTTCCAAGAGCCTTTGGGGCCAGTGATACAGCTAGTCTGTGAGGACCACTACTCCAGGGAGACTGCAGAGTCCCAGGCCACCAGAAGATATGCAAGCTACAGCATTTACAGACAGCAGAGTTATCAGCACTACAGCAATACAGACCCCACTGCAGGTTAGGGGGATAAGTTAAAACACCCATCACCAGAGTTAAGGACAGGTACACTCAACAGCCTGCAACACACAACCATGCAACCGTATGTGTTTTGCGGTCAGCAAATTGCGGATCCGCAAAACACTGACACCGGCCATCTGCACATTGCCGGCACTATAATAGAAAATGCCTATTCTTGTCCTCTATTGCGGACAAGAATAGGACATGTTCTATTTTTTTGCAGAGCCACGGACCGGAAGTTCGGGGCTGCGGAATGGAAGTGTGGATGCGGACAGTACACTAGTGTGCTGTCCGCATCTTTTCCGGCCCATTGAAAATAAATGGGTCCGAACCAGTTCCGCATAATTGCGGAATGGATACGGACCATTCATACGGATGTCTTAATAGAGTCTAATTCTGCTGAAAAACAGCTCCCAAGTGCCCAGCTGGGTGGGTTTTTCTTTGCTCTGGGCACTTGGGAGCCGTTTTTCAGCAGAATAAGAGCTCATTCACACAACCGTGGTTTGGTTCCGCATCCGAGACGCATTTTTTGTGGCTCGGGTGCGGACCCATTCACTTCAATGGGGCCACAAAATATGCACATCCGTTGCTCCGTTCTGTGGCCCCACAAAAATTATAAATCATGTCCTATTCTTGTCCGTTTTGCGGACAAGAATAGGCATTTCTATAATGGGCCAACCGTTCTGCAAATTGCGGAAGGCACAAGGGCGGCACACATGTTTTGCGGATCCGCAATTTGCGGACAGCAAAACACGGCACATTCGTGTGAACGAGCCCTAAAAGTGCTTTTCCTGGACATGGAATAAAGGCACAAAGTGCACAGGTATGTTTGAAATGTGTTTGCAATCTTCTATAGGACAATACTGTTAGTTATACTGGTGAACATGATGTAACAGATTCCCTTTAAGAGGAGAGGAAGACAAATAGTGTACACTGTAAAGATAGTTAAAACATAGGGGGTCATTTACTATCAGAAATACACCTATATTAGGCGTATTTCTGGCGATTGTGGCGCAAAGGTTATTTGTGCCGCAATCTGCTCATGCCAGGTCTAAAAAAGTGGGCGTGACCTCATTCATCATTTTCTACAACTGTTAGCCTGGCGGTGGATATGCCAAAGTTAGGTAGAGGCCTGCGCCTCTACAATCAAAAAAAGGCAGATCAGGAAAATTGGCCTTTGTTACAGGGAGCTCCAAATCAAATATATGAGTCCATACAAGATGATAAGGGTGGGGAAAAAAGGGAAGACTGTAACGAGAGGAACTCATAACTACTTCGAATTAACTTTCATCTCCAACTCTCCAAGTCAAGAAGGATACTGGATTTATGTACTTAAATCCCTTGCATCGGGGGGCTTACCATCATCTGAAGTAGTTACAAGCATCCTTTGTTACGATGTTCTAGAACAGTGTTTCCCAACCAGTGTGCCTCCAGCTGTTGCAAAACTACAACTCCCAGCATGCCCGCACAGCCAAAGGCTGTCCAGGCATGCTGGGTGTTGTAGTTTTGCAACAGCTGGAGGCACACTGGTTGGGAAACACTGTTCTAGAAGGTCCAGAATCTGCAAGGCCGGGCACTGCAGTCAATCCGTAAGGTATTTGCTGTTCAAGGCTGATAGAGACTTTACTCTGGTGAAAGGGACATTGCTGCTATACCCTTCACACTTGGACATGGTCAGGCTCGGACTGGCCCACAGGGGTACAGGGGAATCCCCCGGTGGGCCCCTGAGCAAGGTGGACCCCTAGTCTCCCACCCCCTGCACAAGTGGCACATAACACAGTAGACTTACTGCACTGCATACATATATTCAATGTACAGCATCTCAGCCAGCCTATGTTCATATAAAAAAAAAAGTTAAATTATTTATTATATTCGAATGTATCCGTACGGTGGGCCCCCAAAATAAATTTTACTGGTGGGCCTTAGGTACCCCAGTCCGACACTGGACATGGTCCTGACCAGTCGTATCCTAATCCTGTACCCCTCAGCTGGGAATTACAGACAAGTTTGCAAGAACCTGATTGCCAGCCTTAGATTCTGCAGAGAGAGAGATAGCGGAAAAGAGTACTACAACTCCCATCCTTGCTTCTATCCATACATCACTGTTTGGCAAGATTTGCACTGTGAATTATTTGGAACTGGGTTTTGATACTGTTGGATGTACTACTACTCCCATCCTGCACTTTAGTAAAGAGAAACTTATCTATTTTCTACAACTGGCCTGGTTACTGACTCCAGTGGCCGGCCACAGAACCTACATCTCCTGCCTGGCACCTGAACAACACTCATAGCACCATGGGCGACCCCAGCTACCATCAGGCAGGAGCCCCAACATCAGGGCGCGCCCCGAGTGAAGAAAGGGTTCGCCTGGCCCTAGGGACCACCAGTGTAATGATTACCACTGTGAATAAATGTTGCAGCTAGAGCCACTACCACTCCCATCCTCTGTTGAGCTCCTCCCGGGTCATGGCATATGGGCAGCTTAAGTCTCCGATCAGATGAGGATATTAGACATTATTAACATGATGAAATGTGAATGCTGCCATTGTGATTTTGAAAAGAAATAAAACAAGGGCACGGTGGAGAAAATCTCGGGAGACTGTAATGTTGTAGGCACTGCGCTGAGGACAGGAAACGTAACAACAGGTGTTAGGTATACTCTGAAATCAGGGCCAGGAAGCATGACAAGGTCAGGAAATGGAATCAGTTTGACAGCGGGAATACAGGAAACATTACAGGAAACGGAGGCATTGTACTTCACCAGGCCTGTTTGTTTCCAGCATGGCTGAACAGTAGTTGTGTATACTAGTATGTGACTTGTAGATCAATCTGAACCAAATTCTTAGAAAGGTACATGAGGACAGCGACCATTAATGGATGGCATCCATATACTGAAACGCCGTACAATAATGAGATAGTTCAATAGACTATTATTCTAATAAAAGTTAAAACCTTCTGTATTTTCCTTGACATTTTGACATTAGCATTAAAGGGATTGTCCCATGAATAATATTCTACAGTTTTCAAACCAGCAGCTGGATCGGAATACACGTGATTAAAAATGTATTATAGCCACTGAGTTATTCAATGAAATCTATCTGTACAGCGCCACCTGCTGTTAGCCCTTTTTCTATTTTCTCTGTCCCGCTCACTGAGGTTGACATACGTGCTCAGTTCCATCCTTCGACTGCCACCAGCTGCAGCAGACAGGACATGCCCTCTGAGGACAGGGCATGCCCCCTAAACTGATAGCTTGAAATAAATCTAGCAGAATAATTGGAGCAATGAATGAGGAGATCTCTGGATCCATGTGAGGTACAGGGCTGGTTCTAGCTTTGTTAGAAAGAGGTTGTCATGTACTATATGATGTCTGATTTTCATTTTTTACATTAATCATGGGTAACCCCTTTAAAGAGTTTCTGTCATGAGAAATGACGTTATGTAGCGATGTGCTAATGTCAGCAGTACATAGCCGTATGCTTTATAACTCCCTGCCTACTGCCTTTCCCTCAAAATAAAGACTTTTAAAATATGCTACTGAGCCTCTAGGTGCTATTAGGGTGTTGCTTCAGCACCTAGAGGCTCGGTCTACGCACCCTTTGGCACGCCCAGGTCCAGTTGATTGACTTTCAACTTCTCCTCATCGTCCCGTAAATCCCGCGCCTGTGCTATCCCGTTTAGTATTTGGCGCAGGCGCAGTGAGTGAAGGATGCGCTCCTGCTTCCTCACTGCGCCTGCAGCGAAGGAAGGAAGCCAGCAGCAGGAGAGCTCCTTCACTCACTGCGCCTGCGCCGAATACTAAAATGGACGGCGCAGGCGCGGGATTTATGGGACACTGAGGAGAACTGGAAAGTCAATCAACTGGACCTGGGCGTGCCAAAGGGTGCATAGACCGAGCCTCTAGGTGCTGAAGCAACGCCCTAATAGCACCTAGAGGCTCAGTAGCATATTTTAAAAGTCTTTATTTTAAGAGAACGGCGGCAGGCAGGGCGTTATACATCATACGGTTATGTACTGCTGACATCAGCACATCGCTAATGTCAGTCAGCTACATAAAGGGTTTCTGTCATGAGAAATAACGTTAAGTATTTTCATATTTTAGTGTAGATGTGCAACACGCCAGACCTGCAGGGTATAGACGAAGTGAGGTCACGGTTATGGGCAATCGAGGGTACTCACTGTGTTGGAGAACCCTGGGCAGGCGCGTGGTAGTGAAGGAGAGGTAGACACGGTTCCTCTGGGGCACACTCTGTACATAGAGACCAGGCCCGATGGTGGATGAGGTGCCCTGGATGTTACAGGTATTTTGAGTGCCTGGGGCAAGGTCCCTGTTGGATTTGTGACGCCAGTGCCTTTGGACGGTGGCATGCCGGTTGGTAGTTGGAATGATGAAGGTGCACAAGTAGAATAGTGAACCAAACGTAATTTTACTGAACAATCCAACTTTGTACAGCAGGTGGTCACACAGTCTTTCAATCACAGTTCCACAAGTAGGCTTATTCACACAATGGCAGGTAATATTTATGCAAGATACGCAGAGGGTAAATTCACAAGCACTCAGCAGCAGGTTGTACCTTTCCTCAGAATCAATGTACACTGTCCTTTCTAGAACTCCTGCTCTGGCTTTATCTCCCAAGGACCGGATGCCTAAAGGGTGGCTTAAATCCTTGGTTACTATCTTCCTCAGGTATTAGATTCTTGCTGCACTTTCTATTTGCATCTGCCCACCAGGGTTACTTAGCTTACCCTGGATCGCCCTCTCTTGTAAAGTGGATGACTGTGGGTTTCTCCCAGGAGGTTGGGTCCTGCAACTGGGGTGTCTTCAGAGCTAACTAAGGCTCTCTTGTTCTCAGGCAGGCTGGAGCTTCTCACTAGCCTCCTGGACATCACTAGCAGCCAGGGCTATACAGCTGCATGTCAGGAGCAGGCTTTTTAACCTCTGTCTTCTCAGACTCCTGACTCTGCACTAACACTCCCTGTCTGGGCCTGGACATTTATACTAGGGGCTCCCTATCTCCCTCTAGTGTCTGGGATGTCTAACTACACCCAACTAGGCCTGCTATTGCATCATACAGGGGTACATTGCATATAACAACACATTAGAACATACATTAAATGCAGAATTAAATATGACATTTCTGTTCCTTGTGAGTAGGAGTAACGCGCACACCAATTGACCCTTGTGTAGTGCCCACCCCTACCTAGTGGGACACTACATACCCCCACGCTATAACGTTGCCCGTCCTCAGCGCAACATGGAGGGGCCCTGCCCAGCTGGATACTGCACCTGAAAAAGAGGAAATAATGCAAAGCAGGAAAATTCCATCTACATTTGCGAAATATACATTATATGCATATATATATCAGGCAGTTCTACTGGCTTAGGAACAAGTAATGGTGACAAGGGGCGTCGTTCTCTTCTCTCAGGATAACACAATGGGAACAGGGGCGCTGACCTGGCACAGCGTAACAATAAATACCAGGATAGTCCATAATAACACTTTTAAGTGCAAATTGTCCATGATAGAACAGTTGTAGTCCATGGAAAATGTAAAAAAACATTAAATAACAATTCTTGGAGGCTCAAAGCATATAAAATGAGTCCGTACCCAGGTTCTTTTCTTGTAAAATTATTCAGTACCAGAGAAAGATAAGTAAAGGCAGAAGTACAAGGATCACAGAGGCTCGCACATGGTGGAATCCATCTCTGGGCACATTTCTTAAAAATAGTAGCAAAATCTCAGAGGCTCATGTGCATTTGAGTCTATCCCTGGGCCCAATTCTTGAAATTCAAATTGCATAATAAAATAGCAGCACATAAAATAGTCCACATTATTTAAATGGCATACACATCAAAGTAAGTGCTGTAATACCCTTAATCAACCTGAAAAGGGGGTGCAAGGGTTAAAGGTGCAACTTATGAAAACAGGCACAACTGGGTTTTCACTCTGAGAAAGCAGGCAGGAGGTCCTGTAAACAAGATGGCCTTGCTGCACGTGGTATTTCAGTGGTTTGCCGCCTCCACTGAGCCGTGGGTAACTGGCAGCAGCAACAGAGGGCCAAAACAACGAAGGACTCCTGTCCTGGAGGGGTTAAGTCTTCTTTAGGATCCCTTGGTAAATAAATCAAACATCAAGGGCCTAGCAGGCCAATTTACAGGGGCAAGTCATATCCACTTTGCATTTCAGTGGTGCTCCCTGGCTCCATTTGTATATCGGGCCTGTACTGAGGTTCCATAGATGGATGTGCCCACAACACAGTATTGGGGGGCAACTGCAACATAAACGGACCCCTAATAGGTATAGGCCCCATAGGCCTAGGGGTTATCAAAGTCGCTGACCGCACCGGAGCAGGCATAACAATCGTGGGCTGCTGCACTGGCCTGGGTACCGCTGCTGCAAGCGGTCCGGTGGGTTCGTGGACGACTGGCTCTGTGCGCCGGTGCACAGCGTATGAGGATCCCACCGCAGGTGCCGGTACTAAGGAGGGACGACTGGCAGGGACAGGTACTCTCACCTTAGACCCGGAGACGTCCGAGTCCTTACGTCCTTTTCCTTGTAGGTCAGGTGGAGTCCGGATCCTGGCGGAGGCAATCTGGCGTAGCTCCCGTAGTTTCAACTCCAGCCGCACAATCTGGTCGCCCAGGCTTTCGGGATCGCTAGTCTCCGCTGTCGCCGTCGGCACTTGGAAGGTGGGTGGTTCGTCCTGCGCAGCCGCTGCAGGCTCAGGTGAGGCGTCCACTTTCCTCCCTCTTCGGATATTCTCCAGGGTAGCTCGGAATTTTTCTGCATCTTGAAGTTCACGGAAAGTTTTCTCCCTGCGAGGCAGCTCAGGTGAGGGCCATGGGCTAACCCTCTTCTCCACCACTGTTGGTTGCCAAAATACATTCGGGCCAATGAAGGAGCCCCGTTCCTGAAAGGCATGATGGGCCGGTTCTGGAGAGCACACAGGTTCGCGCTCGCAGCCAGGGTGGTCCTCATCAAGGTCCCAGTCCTCTGATTTCTTTTTAGGACGGGACACGGCAGTGGCGTAGGGGCCTCGCAGGCCCTCAGCAGGTGTGAACTCAACCTCCTCTCCCTCGCGGAGGTTATGTAAATGTTCTGGGAGGTAGCTCCGCTTGACGGACCTCCGATTGACATACAAGTCTCTTCCAGTCAGGTAGTCTTTTATGAAACCGAAGCCTCGGTCCTTGTCGAAGGCCACAACCAACCCCCTTCTCCTTTCCAGGCGGGGTTGGGTGTCCGTGTGGCATTCGTGAACGGTCTTTGCCAGTTCTTCATAGTATATTTTGGTTTTAGTTGTCTTCTTTATTGCGGCCTCCCGAATCTCTGCCATCAACGCTGACCACTTAAACGAGGGCTGGAAGAAGTCTCTCCAGGAGCCATAGTAGGTCTCCGGTTGCGTCCTCGGTGGCGGGCAGGCGGGTCTCTCCGGTCCCGGAGAGTAGGCCGGTGGAGCATCCTCTTGCTCTACACCAACAATATTCATTGTCAACAGATCAGGCGCAGACATCTCAGCAGAGCAGTCCTCACTCCTCAACATGCTCGATCCTTCTCTGGAGAGCGATAGGGTGGCGCCAACAAGTTCAGACAGATTCTCCCATTGCACTGGAAGGCCGCCCCCCAGGTACTCCAGTATGGGGGAGGCGGAGTCCATTTCAGCAGACATGCAAATGTCCAGACAGGGCGGTGGCGCCAGCATACAGCCTTCCCGCACTTTTCAGCAGAAGGCGCCAATTTTTACCGCCAATTTAGTATGAAGATGACGCAGCAAACAATTTCAATCAAGCTAAGCGGCCATCTTTGAGCAAAATAGCTGTCTATTCATTGACAGCAAGCGGTGGCTTAAATAAGCAGAAAACAGACCATACCATGCAATCTTCACACCGCAATTATTACAGTTCACTTTGGCCCAGCAATTTTCAATAAAACAATTGGGGCATGTCGCTTTAAGACAATTTACAGCACACAGTTTTTAAATCCGCAATGGCGCAGGAATATTCGTATCCTGTTCGTGACGCCAATTTATGCAACACGCCAGACCTGCAGGGTATAGACGAAGTGAGGTCACGGTTATAGGCAATCGAGGGTACTCACTGTGTTGGAGAACCCTGGGCAGGCGCGTGGCAGTAAAGGAGAGGTAGACACGGTTCCTCTGGGGCACACTCTGTACATAGGGACCAGGCCCGATGGTGGATGAGGTGCCCTGGATGTTACAGGTATTTTGAGTGCCTGGGGCAAGGTCCCTGTTGGATTTGTGACGCCAGTGCCTTTGGACGATGGCACGCCGGTTGGTAGTTGGAATGATGGAGGTACACAAGTAGAATAGTTAACCAAACGTAATTTTACTGAACAATCCAACTTTGTACAGCAGGTAGTAGGACAGTCTTTCAATCACAGTTCCACAAGTAGGCTTATTCACACAATGGCAGGTAATATTTATGCAAGATACGCAGAGGGTAACTTCACAAGCACTCAGCAGCAGGTTGTACCTTTCCTCAGAATCAATGTACACTGTCCTTTCTAGAACTCCTGCTCTGGCTTTATCTCCCAAGGCCCGGATGCCTAAAGGGTGGCTTAAATCCTTGGTTACTATCTTCCTCAGGTATTAGATTCTTGCTGCACTTTCTATTTGCATCTGCCCACCAGGGTTACTTAGCTTACCCTGGATCGCCCTCTCTTGTAAAGTGGATGACTGTGGGTTTCTCCCAGGAGGTTGGGTCCTGCAATTGGGGTGTCTTCAGAGCTAACTAAGGCTCTCTTGTTCTCAGGCAGGCTGGAGCTTCTCACTAGCCTCCTGGTCGTCACTAGCAGCCAGGGCTATACAGCTGCATGTCAGGAGCAGGCTTTTTAACCTCTGTCTTCTCAGACTCCTGACTCTGCACTAACACTCCCTGTCTGGGCCTGGACATTTATACTAGGGGCTCCCTATCTCCCTCTAGTGTCTGGGATGTCTAACTACACCCAACTAGGCCTGCTATTGCATCATACAGGGGTACATTGCATATAACAACACATTAGAACATACATTAAATGCAGAATTAAATATGACATTTCTGTTCCTTGTGAGTAGGAGTAACGCGCACACCAATTGACTCTTGTGTAGTGCCCACCCCTACCTAGTGGGACACTACATATGAGAAAGTGTCAGAAGAGTCAACTTCCAAACCTTAAAGAGAACCCGTCCCCTCTCCTGACGTGTCTACTTTAGTAACTACTTAAATTCCTGGATTATCTTTTCATTTAACCCTATGGTATGTCATTCTTCTATTATTCCTGCCAGAAGTTTATGTATGAATTGCCAACAGTCTGCAATAAAGGTCCCATTGGCTGTTACCAGCTGGGGGTATGTCTCTGCACAGTCTGACACAAGCTGCGCTGACTGGATAGTGTCAGAAATAGCAGTAATAACAGAGAAATGGCAAGACATAGGGTTATATTGAAAGAGAAAGGAAAAAGTCTGGTACCATGTTAGCCAATAGAAAACTAGTTTAGTGCTCTCATTAAGAGAAACAACATGAGAGTATTGCAGATTTGATACAAAAATAGAAGTAATGATGTTACATAGCGAGCGTTCGTGACATCACCAGTCTCCTCATCAGGCGTACTACAAGAATATATGAAGAAACAGCAATCTACAGGTCCTTCTCAAAAAATTAGCATATTGTGATAAAGTTCATTATTTTCTGTAATGTACTGATAAACATTAGACTTTCATATATTTTAGATTCATTACACACAACTGAAGTAGTTCAAGCCTTTTATTGTTTTAATATTGCTGATTTTGGCATACAGCTCATGAAAACCCAAAATTCCTATCTAAAAAAATTAGCATATCATGAAAAGGTTCTCTAAACGAGCTATTAACCTAATCATCTGAATCAACTAATTAACTCTAAACACCTGCAAAAGATTCCTGAGGCTTTTAAAAACTCCCAGCCTGGTTCATTACTCAAAACCGCAATCATGGGTAAGACTGCCGACCTGACTGCTGTCCAGAAGGCCATCATTGTCACCCTCAAGCAAGAGGGTAAGACACAGAAAGAAATTTCTGAACGAATAGGCTGTTCCCAGAGTGCTGTATCAAGGCACCTCAGTGGGAAGTCTGTGGGAAGGAAAAAGTGTGGCAGAAAACGCTGCACAACGAGAAGAGGTGACCGGACCCTGAGGAAGATTGTGGAGAAGGACCGATTCCAGACCTTGGGGGACCTGCGGAAGCAGTGGACTGAGTCTGGAGTAGAAACATCCAGAGCCACCATGTACAGGCGTGTGCAGGAAATGGGCTACAGGTGCCGCATTCCCCAGGTCAACCCACTTTTGAACCAGAAACAGCGGCAGAAGCGCCTGACCTGGGCTACAGAGAAGCAGCACTGGACTGTTGCTCAGTGGTCCAAAGTACTTTTTTCGGATGAAAGCAAATTTTGCATGTCATTCGGAAATCAAGGTGCCAGAGTCTGGAGGAAGACTGGGGAGAGGGAAATGCCAAAATGCCTGACGTCCAGTGTCAAGTACCCACAGTCAGTGATGGTCTGGGGTGCCATGTCAGCTGCTGGTGTTGGTCCACTGTGTTTTATCAAGGGCAGGGTCAATGCAGCTAGCTATCAGGAGATTTTGGAGCACTTCATGCTTCCATCTGCTGAAAAGCTTTATGGAGATGAAGATTTCATTTTTCAGCACGACCTGGCACCTGCTCACAGTGCCAAAACCACTGGTAAATGGTTTACTGACCATGGTATTACTGTGCTCAATTGGCCTGCCAACTCTCCTGACCTGAACCCCATAGAGAATCTGTGGGATATTCGGAAGAGAAAGTTGAGAGACGCAAGACCCAACACTCTGGATGAGCTTAAGGCTGCTATCGAAGCATCCTGGGCCTCCATAACACCTCAGCAGTGCCACAGGCTGATTGCCTCCATGCCACGCCGCATTGAAGCAGGCATTTCTGCAAAAGGATTCCCGACCAAGTATTGAGTGCATAACTGAACATAATTATTTGAAGGTTGACTTTTTTTGTATTAAAACACTTTTCTTTTATTGGTCGGATGAAATATGCAAATATTAAGAGATAGGAATTTTGAGTTTTCATGAGCTGTATGCCAAAATCATCAATATTAAAACAATAAAAAACTTGAACTACTTCAGTTCTGTGTAATGAATCTAAAATATATGAAAGTCTAATGTTTATCAGTACATTACAGAAAATAATGAACTTTATCACAATATGCTAATTTTTTTAGAAGGACCTGTATATACAATAAGAACAGAGGCATGGGGGAATGAATGGACATTTGAAAAAAAAAAACAGAACAACATATTAAAGATCTTGAGAATGAGTCCTTAATTATCTTACAGATAAGGGGTGTGAAAGTTTTTTATGGTCTCTAAATTGATGTTATCTCAGAGACCTGGTGCCCCGACTACCGTATGTCTATAGAAGACTTTTTAGATCTTGTAGTGTGTCATAAATCCCGGGGACAAATTCAGTCCAGTATTCAAAGCAGTGTTATAAATTTGTATTCCCAAATTCTTCTAGCTTTTGGGGATTTGAAGTTACCTTTTAATATGAGAACTTTCATGTGTTCTACATTGTGTCCTGGGCTAGAGAAATGCTTAGCCACAGGAAAATGTAGCGTAGTGTGAGTGGTAGTGGCTCTGGCTGTCAAAGTCAATGTCTGTCCCAACACAGTTGCTCCCTAGGGCCGTGCAGTAAAAGAAGGGAGCACCCTTTATTTCCCCAAGCACATCATGGTTTTGGGGCTCCTGTCGGATTACAGTTAGGGTGCCCGTGATGATCAGTGTTTGTATGGGTGCAAGGCAGGGTGTATAGAGTGCAATAACCAATGTATGGTGCAGGAGTCAGAAAACCAGGCCAAAGGTCTCTCTTTACTTAAGTGCAAAATTGGAGTTGTAGTACATCCAATTAGCAGACAATTAGCAGACAGTTCCATCTAAACACAGTGCAATTCTAACCCAGATAACGGTGTGTGGATTTAAGCACGGGTGGGAGTTATGGCCTTCTTTGTACACTATCTTGCTAAAGTCTCTCTCAGTAGAATCTATTGCCAGCAACAGTACCTTGGCAATAATGGCTGTAGTGTCCACTGCGGGATACAGGGTCTTGAAGGAATGTCTGGCAGGACATGTCCAGGTGTGAAGGATGTCTTAAAGCATCCCTCACAGGAACAAAGTCAGAATGGCTGTAGTAGCTGGTTACCTTGCTGACTCCCATACTTGGCCACGCAGATTCTACATTCTCCTTTATCTTCCTTTCTTTCTCCTCTTCACTTTCTCTCCTTCTGTGGAACCTGCAGAGATCTGTTAGTCTCAGAAACTTTCTGGGCATAAGGAGAGGGAGCATGAGGCAACAGCTTCCTCTCTTTCTGAACTCTCACTGTATACTTCCAAGCTAGGGGTGGAGCCAGCCACCACCATACCACCTATAATGGCTGAGCCAGGATTGTTAACCCTGGCTGTATCACCCATACACTGCTATACTGGGTGGAATACATAAAATAACATTACAACACATTATGATTTATAATTATCAGGGGCATACTTATATAGTGGTAAGGGAGCCCTATAGAAAATATTAAAATTGTGCCCCCTTCTGGGGCTGTGTAACACTACCACACTCCTAACAACCTGGGACAGGAGCTCTTAGTGCTTGTTTGTCCCACCACCTTATCATGGCCATTGGTTATATTCCCTACATCCCTGTATATAGGACCTGTGGTAAGGGGGTTACTGCACATGTTCTCACCACCCATTAAAATATGGTATGCAGCTAACCTAGTCAGGGCACATGTTTTCAGAGGCCCCCTTAGCAGTTCACTCAATGATCATTTTAATAAATGGTGGGTAGCTTTTGATTAAAATTCATAATTTTATTCTTTTTTGCTTGTTTATTACCAGGTATACAATACACAATAGACTATTTGGATATATTACAAACCGGATTCCCAAAAAGTTGGAACACTAAACAAATTGTGAATAAAAACTGAATGCAATGATGTGGAGATGGCAAATGTCAATATTTTATTTGTAATAGAACGTAGATGACAGATCAAACGTTTAATCCGAGTAAATGTATAATTTTAAAGGAAAAATACGTTGATTCAAATTTTCACGGTGTCAACAAATCCCCAAAAAGTTGGGACAAGTAGCAATAAGAGGCTGGAAAAAGTAAATTTGAGCATAACGAAGAGCTGGAAGACCAATTAACACTAATTAGGTCAATTGGCAACATGATTAGGTATAAAAAGAGCTTCTCAGAGTGGCAGTGTCTCTCAGAAGCCAAGATGGGTAGAGGATCACCAATTCCCACAATGTTGCGCAGAAAGATAGTGGAGCAATATCAGAAAGGTGTTACCCAGCGAAAAATTGCAAAGACTTTCCATCTATCATCATTAACTGTGCATAACATCATCCGAAGATTCAGAGAATCTGGAACAATCTCTGTGCGTAAGGGTCAAGGCCGTAAAACCATACTGGATGCCCGTGATCTCCGGGCCCTTAAACGACACTGCACCACAAACAGGAATGCTACTGTAAAGGAAATCACAGAATGGGCTCAGGAATACTTCCAGAAACCATTGTCAGTGAACACAATCCACCGTGCCATCCGCCGTTGCCAGCTGAAACTCTACAGTGCAAAGAAGCCATTTCTAAGCAAGATCCACAAGCTCAGGCGTTTTCACTGGGCCAGGGATCATTTAAAATGGAGTGTGGCAAAATGGAAGACTGTTCTGTGGTCGGACGAGTCACGATTCGAAGTTCTTTTTGGAAATCTGGGACGCCATGTCATCCTGACCAAAGAGGACAAGGACAACCCAAGTTGTTATCAACGCTCAGTTCAGAAGCCTGCATCTCTGATGGTATGGGGTTGCATGAGTGCGCGTGGCATGGGCAGCTTGCATGTCTGGAAAGGCACCATCAATGCAGAAAAATATATTCAGGTTCTAGAACAACACATGCTCCCATCCAGACGTCATCTCTTTCAGGGAAGACCCTGCATTTTTCAACAAGATAATGCCAGACCACATTCTGCATCAATTACAACATCATGGCTGCGTAGGAGAAGGATCCGGGTACTGAAATGGCCAGTCTGCAGACCAGATCTTTCACCTATAGAGAACATTTGGCGCATCATAAAGAGGAAGGTGCAACAAAGAAGGCCCAAGACGATTGAACAGTTAGAGGCCTGTATTAGACAAGAATGGGAGAGCATTCCTATTTCTAAACTTGAGAAACTGGTCTCCTCGGTCCCCAGACGTCTGTTGAGTGTTGTAAGAAGAAGGGGAGATGCCACAAAGTGGTGAAAATGGCCTTGTCCCAACTTTTTTTGGATTTGTTGACACCATGAAATTCTGATTCAACATATTTTTCCCTTAAAATGGTACATTTTCTCAGTTTAAACTTTTGTTCCGTGATTTATGTTCTATTCTGAATAAAATATTAGAAGTTGGCACCTCCACATCATTGCATTCAGTATTTATTCACGATTTGTATAGTATCCCAACTTTTTTGGAATCCGGAGTGTATTTTCCTTGCTGGGCCTGGGCCATTCATCATACATATGACTGCTGCAGCCAATCACTGGCCTCAGTGGTCACACGTACATAAAAAGCACATAACCACTGAGGAACGTTTCACCATCATTGCAGGTCCAGCAGGGGACAGGGCAACTGGAACCAGAGAGGTAGTGCTGGAGCTGCAGGACATTTAAAAGGTAAGGTTTCTTTTTCCTTTATTTCACGCAGCCTTTCATACCTTGTGCTATTTTTTTACATTTCAGAAAGCCACTTTAATACGTATGGTACAAGCAGTTAACTAGTTTATAAAGTGGAGCACCATATTTATACTGTGTATGGTTTGTGGCGTTATCTGCATTGAAGTGATTTTTACAAGTGTTCTCTGATTCTCCATTCATCGGAGAAGGGTTTCTTATGTCAAGTACTTTTAACAAGTCCATGAAGAGGGTATAATCACTCTTGGCTTTTAACTGTTACAATATCATACGACGTAAATTCCGACAGCTCAGCCACAGAAAACAAATGATGTCTAATTATACTACCTGAAAAATGCAAGAAACTGTTATGATTTCCCATAAAAGTACTAAAGGTATTGAATCATACTGCTGGATAATATAGTAATGTAGTAGGATAAAAGTGCCCATACACCTTAAAGCTAAGGTTAATGGAAAATGGATAATTTCAACTATAGTGAATTTTCAACGGTTGCAATTTGTCAAAGATGGATCATTTTAGGCCTGTTTCACAGTCGCATTCTGGCATTACGGTTTTGAGATCCAGCAGAGGATCTCAAAACTGGAATTAAACGGATCCGTGCCATTTAATACATATAGATTTTTCATGCTGGATCTGGTTTGTTCTATTGTGCAGACCGGACACAAAGCCGCAGCTTTAAGCAGTTTTGTGCCCGGTCAAAAAGCGCAACAAAACGGAACAGAATGCATCCTGATCAGTTTTTTCCCCATTAATCCATTTTGGCCTATTTTTTTAGATCCTCTGCCGGATTAAAAAACCAGAATGTCACAACGCAAGTGTGAAACTGTCCTTACTCAATCAATAAGAATTAGTAGATCGCCAAAGTATTTCAGATTCCTGATAATACCTAGGGGGCGCCACAGGGAAAGGTCTGTATCTGTATTGATTATTTGATGTGGTTCCAATATTTTATGATCAATAAATCATCATCAATATGCATCAGAATACACAGACTCTCGATGCGTTCCACGATGGAACGCATCGGCATGTACCAACTCCGCCCACCCCACGGAGTGCCACTACCTTTCCCCGATGCGTTCCACAGTGGAACGCATCGGCATTCATAAATCACTTATAATCATTAGGAAGCCCTTCTATATCACCAACCTTTTCCCTGCACTCCGCTGTGGGGCACATAGGGGAACCCCATATAGTTTCCCCCTGTGCTCCACGATGGAACGCATACCACGCCCACTTCCGGTTCCTTGACTGCATTTATTTATCACATGTATTCAAGGAAAGTAAAACATGAAAAGTTCAGAATAAAGCTTTATTCATTGTATTTAGAATACCTTTGACCTACACTAGTATTCAAGTGTTTTTTATGAATACAGTAGTGTTCATGAAGTGACCTCATTTGGGCCTTTACTCCCCTCCCCTATGTGTGAACCCTATACCATGTGTTCCTGTCTCCCTATATAAATCTGTCCTACCTGATGTATTTGTACATGCTCTTGAAAAAGGGATTAATCCTGAAACGCGTTGAGCTGAAATAATAAAGACTTCCACTTTATCCTGGAGCCCCGGTATCATCTCTTTGGGGACAAGGAAGCTTCTGGCATATCTTGCAAGGCGATCTCGGCGGGGGAGGCGGAGGTATAGGTGTCTTGAGCTTTATCCTATACCCTCCTCCCCGGTGAAGTAAGTGTGACACTCTGTTATTACGTAACAGAGATATCATCTATTATCATTCACATATTAAATATTGGAGTCCAAGTATTTGATGATTTATTGAATGTTGATGATTTATTGATCATTGAATATTGGAAACACATCAAATAATCATTACAGATACATACCTTTCCCTGTGGAGCACCCAGGTATTATCAGGAATCTGAGATACTTTGCCAATCTACTCATTCTTATTTTCTATATCAATCCACAAGAGGGTACTGACCTTTTCTTCTTCTCGGCTTGGGGAGCTGCCTCACGTCTGTATTACACGTCCCCTTTCACAACTCTTAGCCTCCATTATCACTGCAGTGGTTATCCCTTGGCGCCCGCCCCATATCCCCCCTGTTCCTCTCATTCCTCTGCCCCCCCCCCTTTTCCCGTCAACCCCTTTACCCGTGCAGTCAACTCCATTTTTTTACTTTTTTTTTTGCTTAGTCAATCAATGTCAGGCTGTCATTGCAGCGTCACACATATGTGTGTAAAAGGGACGCTTTAAACATCTGTAATTGAAATGTATAGTATTTCCTATTTACTGGCTGGCAATGTCATTACATCCATTTGCCCCTAGGCGGTGCTGGCACGACATAGTATATATATACAGTACAGACCAAAAGTTTAGACACCTTCTCATTCAAAGAGTTTTCTTTATTTTCATGACTATGAAAATTGTAGATTCACACTGAAGGCATCAAAACTATAAATTAACACATGTGGAATTATATACATAACAAAAAAGTGTGAAACAACTGAAAATATGTCATATTCTAGGTTCTTTAAAGTAGCCACCTTTTGCTTTGATTACTGCTTTGTACACTCTTGGCATTCTCTTGATGAGCTTCAAGAGGTAGTCACCTGAAATGGTTTTCACTTCACAGGTGTGCCCTGTCAGGTTTAATACGTGGGATTTATTGCCTTATAAATGGGGTTGGGACCATCAGTTGCGTTGTGGAGAAGTCAGGTGGATACACAGCTGATAGTCCTACTGAATAGACTCCCTTAAGGGGGCATGGCAAGGGCATGAAAGGGGCAAATGTATCTTAATTTCTGGTAGTTTTCTGGTGCAAATGAAGCCAGAAATATACGGCAGCTCTGGGCTGTCATAGATTTCTGTTTAGACGCATGGACTGCAGGAGGATGCACCTAATTTATGACGAGGAGTAAACCTCATCATAAATGTTGTGCATCCTCCATCAGTGCAGAAAGCTCCGGTCTTGATGAATCCTCCCTCTAGATGTGAAAACAGCTTAACTAGTTCACGTTCTTTCTTGGCTTAAATATACTGAACCATGTTACAGATTTTGCAGTCTCAAACTAGGACATACAGTCCTGATCAAAAGTTTAAGACCTCTTGAAAAATTGCAAAAAATCATATTTAGCATGACTGGATCTTAAAAAGGTTCCAAGTAGAGCTTCAACATGCAACAAGAAGAAATGGGAGTGAGACAAAACATTTTTTGAGCATTCAATTTAATGAAAACAACGAATAAACTGAAACAGGCTGTTTTTCAGTTGATCAAAAGTTTAGGACCACACCTCCAAAAAAAACTAAACCCCCCAAAACAGAAATCCAACTTCCAAACATGAACTCAGTAATGAGTAGCTCCGCCGTTATTGTTTATCACTTAAAAAATGTGTTTCGGCATGCTTGATGCAAGCGTTTCCATGAGATGAGTGGGAACATTTCTCCAAGTGGTGAAGACGGCCCCACAAAGGCCATCTACTGTCTGGAACTGTTGTCCATTTTTGTAAACTTCCCTTGCCATTCATCCCCAAAGGTTCTCAATTGCATTTAGATCAGGGGAACACGCAGGATGGGCCAAAAGAGTGATGTTATTCTCCTGGAAGAAGTCCCTTGTCCTGCGGGCATTGTGTACTGTAGCGTTGTCCTGTTGAAAACTCCAGTCGTTACCACACAGACGAGGGCCCTCAGTCATAAGGAATGCTCTCTGCAACATCTGGACATAGCCAGCGGCCGTTTGACGCCCCTGCACTTCCTGAAGCTCCATTGTTCCACTGAAGGAAAAAGCACCCCAGACCTATATGGTGCCCCCTCCACTGTGGCGCATAGAAAACATCTCAGGTGGGATCTGCTTGTCATGCCAGTAACATTGGAAACCATCAGGACCATTAAGGTTAAAAAAAATTCTCATCAGAGAATAAAACTTTCTTCCACCTTTGAATGTCCCATGTTTGGTGCTCTCTTGCAAAGTTTTTTGTTTTTTAAGCCCTTCAGTCTCAAATGCCGTCTGATGGTTATGGGGCTGCAGTCAGCACCAGTAAGGGCCTTAATTTGGGTCGAGGATCGTCCAGTGTCTTGACGGACAGCCAATTGGATCCTCCGGCTCAGTGCTGATGAAATTTTTTTGGGTCTTCCACTTGACTTTTTTGTTCCATAACCCGCTGTGAGAGACCCTGTTTAACCCAGTTCAACAACCCAACCACGTTCAAAAATGGAGAGTTCTTTTGCCTTTGCCATCACAACGTGTGACTACCTGACAGAAAATGACAATGAATTCACATCTTTGCACAGATTTGGCCTTTTAAAGGCATGTGGTCCTAAAATTTGGATCAGCTGAAAAACAGCCTGTTTCAGTTTAATTGTTATTTTCAATTAATTGAATGCTCATAAAATGTTCTGTCTCACTCTCATTTCTTCTTGTTTCACGTTGAAGCTCTACTTGGAACCTTGTTAAGATCCAACAATGTAAAATATGATTTTTTGCAATTTTTCAAGTGGTAAACTTTTGATCAGGACTGTATATATTTTACTTCCACATATTGACAAGACAAGTGTATCAGGAGTCACCTTCATGTCTATACTTACACAGCAGATGCAGGGGACTGGTTATTAACATTCTGTCTATGAATTGTGTCACAACCATCTTAGTCCTCACCACTCTTTCTGTAACAAAAGGAAATATACACTTTATATACTATATACATCCAATAAACTACCAATATTGTTGTAACTTAGTTCATTTGTTCTTAAAAGGGTTGTCCACTCTTACAAGTGATGGCCACTCCTCAGGCCATTAAAACAGCTGATTGGGGCTTTTTTCTGTTTTTCAGTACAATATGTTTTTGTAAATTGTAAATTATGCTGCCATTAAAAAAATACAACTTGTTCTGCAAAAAAATAAGGCTCATACGGCTACATGAACAGAAAATTTTAAACGTTGAGACAAAAACACAAAAATAATAATTGGCCAACTCTTTATTAGGTTAAAAGGCTGGACAACTTTAAAATGGTTCTAGTGTAAATTCCAACATTAGTACTGTTTAAAACCACCTAAACTCTTACACTTAACCACAGTGAATTATATGTCATATATAACTATGAAGTCTACTGGGACAATAAACTGGTCAATAAATGTTCTGTGCAAACAGAACTCATGGTGTCCCATAGTTGATTTTTTTTTACCTGCCTGTAAAAACACATGTGCACTGCGTTTTGGCATTTTTAATGTCATTTTTGCATGAAGCTCTTGTACCAAGTATTTTCCACAAACTGTTCTACAAAAGAAAAAGGGGGTCCATCACTACTCTCCTTATCTAGACAACCCCAATACATCCTAAAGTCCGTTTCATTGCATGTGAATGGCATGTGAAGAACTCTTTAAAGAGGACCTGTCACCACTCCTGACATGCCTGTTTTAATATCTTCATGCATTCCCCATGTAATACCAATTCTGGAGAATCTATTCTTATGGCTCTATGTTGTGCCATTCCTTTATGATTTCTACTAGAAGTTGTGAATGGATTACTAGCAGTCTGCAGTAAGGGTAGAGAGAGGTGGTAACCAGTTGGGGGGTGTACCTGCACAGACTGACTCTATCCAGTCAGTGCCGCCATTTTCAGACTGTGCAGGTACACACCTCCAATTTGTTACACCCCCGTTGTACCCTTAATGCAGACTGTCTGACACTGAATCTGTGCAAAACGGATGCAGAAGACATCCTTGGGCATCAGTTTTTTAGGTATCTGTTCAAAGGACCTGCTAAATGACTGATGGAAACATGATGTGAACCCAGCCTAATAAGTAATGTCATCACAATATGTTTCCCAGTGATAGGTATTCTGTAAATACTGGTGGACCTAGACCCTTTAGTTAGCAGCACCACAGCTTTATTTATTTTATATGATTATTTTCGGCATCTCGCTTTTCCAACGTTATTTCTTTATTTAATTGCAATTAAATTCCTGCCTCCGATCTCACGGACTTATCAGACAAGATACTTTTAACCCTTAGGCTTTGACACCATGAACCCGCTTAATGAGAATTTAACGTTTTCAGCTCTGGATAGTATTGGTATTTGTTGCGGCCATTTGACTTCCCGCTAGGGTCTGCTAAAGCGGAGGAATAAATAAGACACAATGAGACAGTCAAGATAGAATACAGATCTACTTTCACAGATTTTGCACGGATTACTGTGAGTGATGAGGCCATGAAGATTGCCATAGCAGAAGAAGAATGGTCTCTGGATAACTATATCACTCCCCTGGCTGAGCCCTGAAAAGACAGTAGGTCAAGGGAGAAAGAAAGGCACAACAGCTGAGCACGCAAAACAGAAGAAGCTCAGAGTCTTAAAGAGACATTACACATTTAAAAGTACAAAATTGCTTAGCACATTTCCTGTGTGTATGTTTAGGGTATCGCCCCATGGTGTGGCTGGCTGCATTCTGCCAAGCAAAGCCCACGCATTTATTGGCCACACTATTCTACTGCAAAATCATGTGGTTTATACTTCAGTGGGTACGTGCCTACTGGAGAACATATGACTATGGTTGTACATGTAATATGGAGTCCCTATAGGTCTATCCTATGTATTTGTAGGTGTGGTGGTTGCAGAGACCAGAGTCTGTAGGTGTAATGTCAACGCCTTCATTGCTCCTAAAGGCTCATTTGCATATATTAAAACATAATTTTTTTCAGCAATGCGGGCACATATGGACATGGGACCAACGCAGATGCCTTCAGCTGCCAATTGCAGTGCTAACAGGTCAGCCAGTGTCATAGGGACAAATCTGCTGACAGATGCCCTTCAAAATGCAATAAAGATTTTAAAATATGTACTAGGGATCCCAACACTCATAATGACCCATGTAATAATGTTATGGCATCTATTAAGGTTAACCCAAAAAAAAAAATTTGAGGAATTATTTTTCAATGCATACTGCTATTATAAAAAAAGTAATATATTTACATACAAATTGTCTTTAAAATGTATGACTCGTGCCACAAACTACAATGTACATGTGAAGGAAAAATGTACAAAACATGGCTATATATACCAAATAGGACAGAAAATCTGCTTACTAGTTTAGAGCTGAGATATTTCTGTAAAAATAGAGACAAGTTGCAGAAAAGTCATAAGTAAGTCACAGCGACACGGAAACGCATTGTGGTCTATAATAGCAAAGCCATGTGTGACCGAAAATCCAGCGTTGTAGTCTTTGTGACTACTGCATCGCAGTCTCATCTCGCTCCATTCATTAGATATGATGTTACAATGCAACGCGATCTTCATGTCACACGATGTGGCAGGCGCAGCACTATGAAGTGCCTTTTGCGCTGTGGCATTAGAAGAATTTTGATATCTCTTACTTTTTAGTCTAACCAGACTGTCTATTACTCTGTAATTCCTCAAGCACCGTTCTATGGAAACAGTAGGTTTAAAGAGCACACCAAATGCTTGAAATAATTTCTTTAATAACTTCAACTTTTCTTCATATATAACACTGCCGCCTCTGCAGCAGATAGTCCATGTACAAAACACGTGTTGAAAAGATATCACAAAATGGCGGTATGCATAAGATGGTGGTTCAACTGTTCAATCTTGTCATTCAACATAAAATAGTGAATATATTTCTCTCTTGAGTATCTGTACTCTTACTTTAAGTTATTTAAGCACTTTATGATCTCTCTGAGAGCTATATCTGAGGTCTAACTTATAGTTCTACTTGCTGAATTTGGTTGTAATTTGCAGTATGCAGTTAGCAGTAACTATTTGCAGATTGGTTTAGTATGATCTGGTATGGTTGTATGCAATTTGGATTGCAATTCGGAATTTGAATTTGGATTGTGAACTTTGTAGTTTGCAATTGATTTGTAGTTTGCAATTGGATTTGGTGGAACTGTAAGTAAACACACATATAACTGGTTCAGTATACAGTTCTAATCACTATATTAACAGTAGGAATATTATATAACCGTTTTAAATACCTATTTTGGCCTCTCTGCTCCATAAAACACAGCTCTTGTGGAATGAATGTCTGTTCAGCTTCTCTTTCTGGTGAATAATGATTTCTAGCAGCTCCTGCTAGGGGAATTTCCCACTGTGTGAGGCTGACTGTGATTGGCCAAGACTCCTGCTGTGTGTGAGGCTGGCTGTGATAGGTCTAGACTCCTGCCCAGCAACAACAGTTTAACCCTATGCTTTCTGTTGTTTCTGCTGTCATTGAGCTTACCTCACATTAATATAATGAATCTTAAAGGCATATTATCTTTTCTGCTTCTGTGAACACAATATATAATAGTTATATGACATCCAAACATGAAGTCACTGTAAATAACTCTGCTTTTGTCTTTAACACACAAACATATGAACTGTATTAGGTTATTGGCAGTTCTAGCTGTATAAACATATAAGCTATATTAGCAACCTAGGACAGGTCTCAGCTGACCAGATACACATGATGTCAGGTGACACATTACCAACCTAATATATTCCCTGCTTGTGTTTAGAACCCTGGAAAACCAGTTGACAAGTCCTGTTGGAACTATAAGGCCCATTAAAGAGAAGCGACTTCAAACTCATCCGCTTTCCTTCTGAAAACATGCAAAAAAAACATGCCTGGTTTAAAATAAGACGCACATAAATGAAGTCCATCTGCGGTCCATTTTTCCCTCAGACCCACTCATGAACTGAATAAGTAATGCCTCATTCACACGTCAGTGATTTTCATCAGTGATTGTGAGCCAAAACCAGAAGTGGAGGCTACACAGAGATAAGGTATAATGGAAAGATCTGCACCTGTTTTGTGTTTACCTGGTTTTGGCTCAAAATCACTGACGAAAACACTGACGTTTGAATGAGGCATTAGTTCACACTTCAGTTATTTGGTCAGTTATTTCCATCATTTATTGTGAGCCAAAACCAGTAGTGAAGCCTACTGAGAGATAAGGTATAATGGAAAGACTTCTTCCAGTGTTCTGTCTTTGACTCAAACCTGGCTTTGGCTCATTATAACTGATGGAAATAACTGCCCAAATAACTGAAATGTGAACTTGGCCCTAGTCCTGTGGGAAAAATGGGCAAAGAACATGGTGCAACTTTCTCTATACGGTCCAATGGTCTGTGCAGAAAATCGCCATTCTGAATGTTCCCAAGCAGTTAAATCGGTCTGTGTTCAGTCCAGGTGCAGTCTGTTCCAAACTTGATCGAAACATTGTCCATTGGAAAGCAACCCAAGGGTATGGGCATACATGATTTTCTGCCATGGAATTGTGCATGTAGAATCCACAGAATTTACAGTACCAGTAAAAAAAAAGAGTACATGTCATTTGTACGCTACAGAGATTTTCTGCAGTGGAATCTGCACATCACATGACCTGCGGTGAGGATTTTAATTCCGCCACACATTTCACCCTTTGCAATGCAGAGCGTATAATCCATGGCAGATCGTCAGACATAACCACAGGTGACTCATGTTGATTTTGGTGCGGATTTGCTGCATGTTTTTTGGCGATCAAGTACACCACACATGGGCGTACCCTAATGGTGTCAGTTGTCTGGCTGCAGGGGCAGACTGGGAACTTAAAGTGGCTTTAGAAAAAAATAAAAGGCTATTTTGTAGTGGGGACCAAATTGACAGAAGGCAGGGTCAACACAAATAGGCGGGGACAGCAATACCATATTATACCACCCCAGCAGAGCCCAATATCACAGTGCATCACAAAATATCTCCCCAATATATCTCCCCAAAGGACCAGCTGTCATGTTCTGTCCTCCTGCTCCAGTTGCCTTAGGATGGCAGTGCATCACATGGTTGAATTCAGCAGTCAGGAGGGGAGAGTTAGATAATTACTTAACATGGGTGGTGGCCTTGAGCAGGTCCAGGTGGCGCCCTGGGCATTGGCCCACCAGGAAGTTTCCCTGTAGGATCTATGGCCAGTCCACCCCTTTCTAGCTGCCATGAAGCTTTCCAAAAAAATGGATAAAACTAAGGCCTCATTACGACGGCCATAATGTGAATGTATTTTAGCATCTGTATCACAGCCGCAAATCTTGGCCCAAGTGCAGGTTTAATAAACCAGACATTGTAGATCCCTAGTTTAGATCATTAGACCCCTAGCTGGGTTGGGATTTGACGCCATAATATGGGTTCACCCTACAGCTGTCTGAATTACACCTTAGGAGCAACTAAATGAAATAGTTGACACATGAGGATAACCCAGGTTTTTGTATCTCTGGGACAGATCTTTAGCATGACCTGACCTGACATCTATAGATATGGTTAGCCCAGCAAACAAACAGAAGGAGATGAGACCGGGTGGTCATTTGACAGGTTAAGAGGATAATTTGATTTCTGTGTTCGGTAAATCACTGAGCTAACCTTGTCTTATTGTATTATGGCTCCATTTATTTATATCTGGTCAGCCTGGCCGATGGGGGAATAATGTGTTCCTATTCTCCTCTGCCAGCTGAGCTACATTGAAATCTCAATCTGCAGGGGATAAAGATGAATATGGTAATTTGTTAGGATCCCAAGATTTTCTTTTCACTCCCCACCAAGTAGTGAAAATCTCCTTTTATATTTCCCCCCAGAAATTGCTTGCACACACAAAAGCCATACCCTCCAGTCTGTGTTTTGATCCTTATTGTGTTGCGCACATGAAAACAGCTGAATTAGTCACGGATGTAAAAGATTTATTGTGGGGTATGAGGATGTGCGCACATGTGAATAAAAATGAGCCGGCCTGTTAAATGAGATCGGACCAACAAATGTGTCTCTTCACATACGTGGAGGTATTTCATCCTTGTAAATCTGCAAATGCAGGATGTTGGAAGCCGCAATAATATCCCACATTCTGATAACAAAGGAATGATGTATGGCAGAGGATACCGAGATACACAGCTAGAAGAATATTTATAGATCTGTGCATTAGAGAAAGCAGAAATCATGGGAACACTCGATCACATTTCCACAATTCTGCTGAGAGACAAACAATAGACTTATTAGACGCCATGAAGAGGAACATTTATGGCTTCTCGTTATAGTCATACATATAAAAAAAATTATTTATTAATTTTTTTAAAGTGGAAAAAAAAGATCTATCTAACAGGGAGGTACAATAAAATTCCCTTCCCTTTCCACAAACACAGTGAAGACACTACACTGCTACTGACAATCTACTTTGGAAATAATGCAACATCGGCGCCACTAACAGATCTGGGCCTGATGTCTTCTGTGTGATCAAATATGCAGATTCAGAAAAAAAAGCTCTCTCTAGTGTAAAACACAAGTTGTCAACCTACCATGAGATTATTTCCCCCCTAAACACACACACCAACATTTGAACTGTCTGGAGATACACCAACACAGATTTTGGCCTAGTATTTCACGTTATCACTCAGAGATTTAAAACACTTCCCTCTGTACTATAAGACACACGTAGATGCTATTTTCCCGAACACAAATAAAAAATAATAATTTGAACTATCTGGAGTTGCCCTGACATGGACTTCAGTCTAGTATATCATTTTATCACTCAGAGATATAAACCGCTACCCTTTGTATTATATGTGTATTTGGGCGTTCAGTAGCTGAGAAAGCATACAAAAGAAAAGCGCACCATAGGGTAGTATGTTCTAGATTGCATATCTAGTTGATGGAACACAAAATGGAGGCTCACCTTAAATGGTTGTGCTAGAGATAGGCACAACACTACTGTAAGCTTGTAGAAAAGAAGTAGTCTGTCACCGGGTGTGCAGCCGTGGTGGTCCAAATCTTCAGGAGTAGAAGCCCAGTCTCTACAAATATATATAGTAGAAAGGTAGCAGGATCATGATAAGGCGCAAACAACACCAGCCAAGACACTTGCAGTATAGATAAATGGATTCTTCTTTATTTGGGTGATGCTCATCAAATTAAACAACGCGTTTCGGGGATACTTAGGTCCCCTTCATCAGGTTAAGAAGCTTGATAACAGAATGGTACAAGTTCTGAGTATTTATACTTAAAAAAACGCCAAAAAGACAAATAGTCCAACCCTAGGGGAGTGGTCATAACCCCCAGAGCCACACTTTGCATATTGGGGTGCATTAGTATATAGTATGTTATAATAATGAGATAATGAGTACACAAAGATGGGGGCTTGGTAATCATTTACTGTCCACATTTTAACTGTATAAATGGTGAAATGAAGTGAAGTTCAGGAGAAAAGGTATAAAAGAAAGTGGGCTGTATATATCATGTGATCGCAACTTCGGTGATCACGTTACACCTTGCTAGGGGTCTGAGAAGCTATCAGTTGCAAGTGGAGCAATCACATGATTTAGTACATCCCTCGCCAGACCTCTCCTCCTCCTCCGATACAGGGCCATCATGCTGTTACGTGACGCAGGGGTCATGTGACAACAGAGTGCCGGCCGATCCCATTATCGCCAAAGTTGCGATCATGTGATATATACAGCCCGCTTTCTTTTATACGTTTTCTCTTGGACTTCACTTCATTTCACCATTTATACAGTTAAAATGTGGACAGTAAATGCTTACCATGCCCCCATCTTTGTGTACTCATTATTTTAACATACTATATACTAATGCACCCCAATTTGCAAAGTGTGACTCTGGGGGTTGTGACCACTCCCCTAGGGTTGGACTATTTGTCTTTTTGTTGTTTTTTTTAAGTATAAATTCTTAGAACTTGTACCATTCTGTTATCAAGCTTCTTAATCTGATGAAGGGGACCTAAATATCCCCGAAATGCGTTGTTTTATTTTATGAGCATCACCCAAATAAAGCAGAATCCATTTATCTATACTGCAAGTGTCTTGGCCATTGTTGTTTGCGCCTTATCGTGATCCTGCTACCTTTCTACCCTTTGCATTGTAACACACACATATATTGATATTTTCACAAACACCACTCCTCCCCCTCAAAAATGAAAACTGTTTGGAAATGCACCAACAGTGATTATTGCCTAGTAGTTCATGTTATCAGAGATTTAAACTGATACCCTATGTACTGCAAGACACACATATATGCAAACCCATACAAAAAAGTTCATTTGAACTGTCTGGAGATGCCCCGACATGGATTTCAGATTTGTAATTCATGTTTTCACTCAGATATTTAAACTGCTACTCTTTGTATTGTAAGACACACATATATTACTATGTTCATAAACACGCACAAAAAATAAACTGTGTGGAGATGCTCCAATGTGGATTTTGGCCTAGTAGTTCATGTTAACACTCAGAGCTTTAAACAACTACCCTCTTTATTGTGAGACACATGTATATGCTATTTTCCCAACCACCCTAATTTTTTTTTACTGTGTGGAGATGCCCTGACACAGATTTCGAACTAGTAGTCAAAGTCAAAGACCTTATTTCGGTCTTGGTTACAGACCTGATTTAACTTCAAGTCTTTGGTTCTCCACGCCTATGCTCTGGTCTCCTCTATGGGGTTCAGTTGCATCTTTTTAGATCTTGCCATTCACCTCTACTGCTAGCTAACTACATGCAGGAATCTTCAGCACCTTCCAACTTAGACTAGTTCTGCATGCCTCTCTTCAGAGAAATTCTCCTGCATCTGTCCACAAGGCTCTACCTGCACGGCTAGCTTGCATGAAAATGCTGGTGGTCTGAAGTAATTTCAGATGAGTATATCCAGTGCAGAAAATACCCTACGTGTGGGAGTGTGATTTTCTCTAATGGCCACTTCTTCTGAGGCAGGATCGCTTAATATATATAATGATTTATAAAGCTGTGTGTCTCTGCCCAACCTTGCATCTACTGAATTAATTATACTGACAGCATTATGTCAGTATAATTCAGTAAATGCAAGGTCAGGCAAAAAACAAACAGCATTATAAATCTTTATAATGCTGTGCAATTGTCACTGATGTACCGAGACATACGGACGTTCCCGCGGCAGGTGGCAGGAGATCTGTGAGACTGGCAACACGTGGTTTGATCTGACATGTTTTCCTTTTGGATCAAATGACATCTGTGTTGTTTCTGGTGCTTGCCACACCTTCTTTCCTCAGGTGTGGCTATTGTGGTCATTTAACCTTCTCTATTTATTGTTGTTTCTCCCACTATGCTATGCGGTTTATAGCTTCTGTTGGACTTGTGGTTAGCTTGTGTTTGGTTCTCGGCTGAGTTCATGGTGCTACCAAAGCTTCATTGAAGATAAGTGTTTCCTTTCCCTTTTGTACAGTTTGTGTTTAGATATATATATATGTGTGTTGCCTTTCCCTGTTGTTTGTCATTAGGCCTGAGGTAGACTCCTGTTTGTCCTTCCCTTTGGAGGAACAGGTAAACTCAGTCCTGAAATTAGTTCCAGGGTCCAGTTCCAAACACGAGCCTGACAGCAATCCTGTCTCACTAGAAGTGTCCAGTATGGAAAATCATGCTGCCATTTGGAGTGTGTTTTCCGCACTCGACAAGCTTGTCTGAAATTACCCTTATGCCAGCTTCTAACTGCGCCTAACCTTTGCCACATTACCAGGCAGTTAACCCTTCACCGCCACCAATAGTTGATAAATAATCAGGTCCCCTTGACACTGCTCCAGGACAATCTCTCATGTAAAAAGAAGTCTATGGGTGGCCAAAAGATTGCCTTGTAGTCGTCAATGCCATTGCAGGGGAAAACATAATTCAAATAAATAGGGACAATATTTATTCAAATAAATGGGGAGCTATTTGAGAGGTGTAGCTAGGGGTTCAGCATGAGATGGATGAGAGCAGGAACACATCCTAGGTCTGAGTGGGCCCCCAACCAAGGGAATTACACAGACTATATAAGTGGTTACTATGCAGTAAATTCCAATGACATACAGTTGACAGTGCGTGTTCCCCTAAAATAAAAATAAAATTAAAGCTGTACTCGCTTCATAACAATCCTCCAATAAAAATCTCTAGAATTGGTCCACCGAAGTGAAGGACAGCAAACAATGCATGTGCGGCATTGTCTCCATTCATTGCTATTTGAGTTCCAAAAGTAGCCAAGTGAGTGCACCCAGATATTTTTGGAAGTCCCATAACAATGAATGGAGAGCACACAGCACACATGTATGGCCACCACTCCATTTACCGCTATGGGACTCACAACTCCCATAGTGGTGAAAGGAGGGTGGCTGTGCATGCGCTGCTGCTCTCTGTTCACTGAGGGGGTCCTGTTCTTTTTTATTTAAAACACATGATATAATTTTGGTAGAAATATAATTAATCTATCAGTATATTTTTGGAGTGTGGGAGGAAACCGGAGTACCCAGGCGAAACTGATGCAAACATGGGGAGAATATACAAACTCCATGCAGACGTAGTCCTTAGATTGGCGAACCAGGAGTGTGGTGCTGCAGGGAACCAGTGCTAATAAATGAGCCACCGTGCTGCCCATGATGTTGAGGATGAGACTCTCCAGAGGACTCTTCTTGGTTTTCTCTGTTGGTCAGTGATGGTCAGTAGAATCCAGCAGAGGACAAAGTGTACAAGGTGGAACTCTTCAGAGGTCTCAGGCAGGAATCTTTGAGTATTTTGGTTTCTGTGGTGATGTTTTTAGGTCCATGATAAAAGAGAAGTAGATGACTGAATGGTACTGTAGACAAAACAAAACATAATCAGACATCACTGTATTCTCACATCACTATGGAGAGTCTTGCTAAAAGTGAACTTAACTGTGTCTTCTGTACCACAGGGTACCTACATCCTCCCATTTCATTAAAAACAATTGGCAATGCACAGAGGGCAGTGTGGATTTGCCCGAATCCAGCATGCAATGAAAGGCAGATGGACTATATGGGAACATGGCAGAACAATTACCTGCTTTCCAATCCCATAGTTCTTCATGCAGATGGTGCCAGGACTGGTGGTCTTTATTACCAGTAAAGGTTTGAGATGGGAGTCTCTGTATCTGCCTTGCCCTTCTGCCTCTCAGATGTCTTCCTCACACAGGCCTGCTGTTTATGGCCTGTACAGTTGGAGCTCCAACTGGCTGGTGGTTGGTGTTGGATCCTCCAGCATCTCAAACGTTCGCTGAGGAGATCTGCTTAGGTCTCTTGATGGTTGCAGGATATGAGGCAGTTGTGTGGTGCTGGGACCTAGGGCTGGTTCTTCCAGGGTCAATAGTTCAGACCTGGGTTGGGATTCTCCAGCAGTTCTCAGCTCAGTACCATCATTTATATGACCGCCACCTGTTTCAGGCTGTTCAGCTGAACGCATTGGGGACTGACTTCTATCCTCTTCTTGTCTGCGGAGTGGTGGTACTCGACCACGTCTTCGTCTCCTGTCAGGGACATTCTCATGGTCATCATTAGTCTCAACTGTTTGATGCCTTCTGATCCTTTGAGACCTCAGTCTTCCATCAGCAATGCCTAGAGTGGATTCAAGAATACAATGATGAGAGAGAAGGGGGAGAGGTAGAGGAGGGAAGAGAAAGAGAGATGGAGACATTCCACCCAATGTAATTGTTCCTAAAAGTTCCCCTTTACTTCATCTCCTGAAGGGGCTCATTCATGAGCTTTGGTCAATTGCCAGCTGCAGGAGTTCCCGGTAGCTCATAGCTCCTTGTAGTAGGTGGTTAAGGCCTCTTTCACACTACAGTATGTTGAATTCAGTGTTTTGCGTTCCGTTTTTCACGGATCCGTTGTTCCGTTTTTTGCTTCCGTTGTGGTTCCGTTTCCGTTCCGTTGTTCCGTTCCGTTTTTCCGTATGGCATATACAGTATACAGTAATTACATAGAAAAAAATGGGCTGGGCATAACATTTTCAATAGATGGTTCCGCAAAAAACGGAACGGATACGGAAGACATACGGATGCATTTCCGTATGTGTTCCGTTTTTTTTGCGGACCCATTGACTTGAATGGAGCCACGGACTGTGATTTGCGGCCAAATATAGGACATGTTCTATCTTTTCAACGGAACGGAAAAACGGAAATACGGAAACGGAATGCATACGGAACACATTCCGTTTTTTTGCGGAACCATTGAAATGAATGGTTCCGTATACGGACCGTATACGGAACGCAAAAAACGGACCGCAAAACGGAAAAAAAAAACGGTAGTGTGAAAGAGGCCTAAGGCTGTTGCCTTAAGTCGCCAGAACTTGCACTGGTGTTTACATGGGTCCTGGGGACCAATAGGTTTTGAACTTGCCTCTGCTTAGAGAAGTTTCGGAAGAGCTTCCACGTAGGAAATGACCCTAGGGACCAATAGGTTATGAAGTTGCCTCCGCTTACAGAAGTTTTGGCAGAGCTTCTGTATAGATAATGGTCCTGGGGACCGACTGGGTTTTTGAAAGTAGCCTCCGCTTAGAGAAGTTTTGGCTGTGGCTTCCAACAGAAAATGGCACTGTGGTGCTGTGGTTGGGGTTTTTACAGTCTTTTGCATGTCTTTGTGATATCATCACTACTAATACCTCATCCTGTATTATGACATCACATTTGTTCCACAATATAATCACTACTGATGCCCTACGCAGATAGGATACCGAAGTCATTTACCAAAGTCTTGAGCAACTTCAGCTGAGAAGTTTTCCTCCACTGAGCCAATACACTTTAATGCTGCACAGAACCAGCATTTCAAACTAAGTTTTTAACAAATTGATCTATCCGAGGCTCGATTCTCTGAAGCCTAGTTAACACTGTGGAAGTATATAACAGGGGAATAGTTTATTTAAGGATGAGATTACATACGGTATAGGCATGGTTTCTTTGTGTGCATGCAGTGACAGCGTGTGCTGCCACAAATCCAGTATTACTATCCACAGCAGCAGCTCATCAAGTCTGATGGTATCTATTGAGCTCCTATATTGTTCTCCGTCTCTTATGCTTTTTTTTTTTTAACAGTTAACTTTATTAAAAACATTATGGTGTCACCAAGAGGCAATTGTGTGTGTGTGTGTTTTTTTTTAAACAATTAACTTTAACACGTTAAGGACCCAGGACGAGAAAGCTCGTCCTAAAGGGCCGATACTTAGTGCCCCAGGACGAGCATTCTCGTCCTGCGGTCATTCCCCCCCCCCCCCGCGCGTGCGGTGCCGGGATCAGCGACAGAGATCTGCTGTTACTGACAGCCGGATCCCTGCTGCATCCACCAGCATCGGTGATAACGCCGATGCCGGTGAATTAAACCCCCATATGCCGCGGTTATCCTTCGGGTCCCCGCGCTGCTGTGACGGAGACTCGATGGTTGCCATGGCAGCCTCAAGCCATTCCAAGACTTGGGGCCTGGCTTGTACAGAGGCCTAAGAGACCCAGCCTGGCAACTCCTAGGCAACTGTTAGCATCTTAGGCCTCTTTCACACGGGCATTGCGGGAAAATGTGCGGGTGCGTTGCGGAAACATGTGCGATTTTTTTTCGCGCAAGGGCAACACATTGTAATGCGTTTTGCACGCGCGTGAGAAAAATTGCGCATGTTTGGTACCCAAACCCGAACTTCTTCACAGAAGTTTGGGCTTAGGATCGGTGTTCTGTAGATTGTATTATTTTCCCTTATAACATGGTTATAAGGGAAAATAATAGCATTCTGAATACAGAATGCATAGTACAATAGCGTTGAAGGGGTTAAAAAATGTAAAAAAAATTTTAACTCACCTTAGTCCACTTGATCGCGAAGCCCGGTATCTCTTCTGTCTGTCTTCTGTGCTGTGTGGAGGAACAGGACCTGTGGTGACGTCACTCCGGTCATCACATGATCCATCACATGATCTTTTACCATGGTGATGGATCATGTGATGACCGGAGTGACGTCACCACAGGTCCTGTTCCTCCACATAGCACAGAAGACAGACAGAAGAGATGCCGGGCTGCGCGATCAAGTGGATTAAGGTGAGTTAAATTATTTTTTCATTTTTGTTTAACCCCTCCAGCGCTATTGTACTATGCATTCTGTATTCAGAATGCTATTATTTTCCCTTATAACCATGTTATAAGGGAAAATAATAATGATTGGGTCTACATACCGATCGTCTCCTAGCAACCGTGCGTGAAAATCGCACCGCATCCGCACTTGCTTGCGGATGCTTGCGATTTTCACGCAACACCATTCATTTCTGTGGGGCCTGCGTTACGTGAAAAACGCACAAAATAGAGCATGCTGCGATTTTCACGCAACGCATAAGTGATGCGTTAAAATCACCGCTCATGTGAACAGCCCCATAGAAATAAATGGGTCGGGATTCAGTGCGGGTGCAATGCGTTCAACTCACGCATCGCATCCGCGCGGAATACTCGCCCCGTGTGAAAGGGGCCTTACAGTGTAAGACACTAACAGTTCAATACAGCTCAATACAGATGTATTGTGCTGCATTGAAACAGGGATCAGACCCTGTAATGTTGAAGTCCCAGAGTGGGACAAATAATAAAGTGGGAAAAAAAAGTTTAAAAAAAAAAAGTTTAAAAAAAAAATTCTAAGTTTCAAGGAAAAAAAAATAAAACGTCCTTTTCCAAAATAAAGTTAAAAAAATTGTAAAATATAGGAAGAAAAAAAAGAAAAGGTATCACCACGTCCGTATCGACCAGCTCTATAAAAATATCACATGACCTAACCCCTCAGATGAACACCGTAAAAAAAAATTAACTAAAAACTGTGCTAAAAAAGCCATTTTTTTGTCACCTTACATCACTAAAAGTGCAACACCAAGCAATCAAAAAGGCCCCCAAAATAGTACCAATCTAACCGCCACCTCATCCCGCAAAAAATGAGCCCCTACCTAAGACAATCGCCTAAAAAATAAAAAAAAACTTTAGCTCTCAGACTTTGGAGATACTAAAACATGATTTTTTAGTTTCAATTTTTTTTTTATTGTGTTAAATGTAAAGAAAATAAAAAAGTAGACATATTAGGTATGCCGCGTCTGTAACAACCTGCTCTATAAAATACCACATGACCTAACCATTCAGGTGAACACTGTAAAAAAATAAAAAACGGTGTCAAAAGCCGGTGTCACCTTACATCACAAAAAGTGTAATAGCTAGCGATCAAAAAGTCATATACACCCCAAAATAGTGCCGATCAAACCGTCATATCATCCTGCAAAAAAATTAGCCCCTACTGTACCTAAGACAATCATCCAAAAAATAAAAAAAACTATGACTGTGGAGACACTAAAACATTATTTTTTTTTGTTTCAAAAATGATATTATTGTGTAAAACTTAAATAAATAAAAAAAAGTATAGATATTAGGTATCGCTGCGTCCGTAACAACATACTATATAAAAATATCACATGCACCCCAAAATAGTGCCAATCAAACCATCATCTCATCCCGCAAAAAATTATACCCTACCTCGCCCCAAAAAAAAAAAAACTATGGCTTTCAGAATATGAAGACACTAAAACATGATTATTTTTGTTTCAAAAATGCTGTTATTGTGTAAAAAAAAAAAAAAAGTATACATATTAGGTATTGCCGCGTCCATAAAAACTGAAGAAAAAAAAAGTGTGTCAAAAAAGCGATTTTTTTTTTTTTTACCTTACATCACAAAAAGTGTAATACCAAGCGATCAAAAAGTCACATGCACCCTAAAATAGTACAGTTAAAACCGTCATCTTAGGCTGCTTTCACACTAGCGTTCGTTGGTCCGCTCGTGAGCTCCGTTTGAAGGGGCTCACGAGCGGACCCGAACACCTCCGTCCAGCCCTGATGCAGTCTGAATGGATGCGGATCCGCTCAGACTGCATCAGTCTGGCGGCGTTCAGCCTCCGCTCCGCTCGCCTCCGCACGGACAGGCCGTGCGGAGGCGTGCGGATCCGTCCAGACTTACAATGTAAGTCAATGGGGACGGATCCGTTTGAAGATGCCACAATATGGCTCAATCTTCAAGCGGATCCGTCCCCCATTGACTTTACATTGAAAGTCTGGACGGATCCGTCCGAGGCTATTTTCACACTTAGCTTTTTTTTGCCATTTTAATGCAGACGGATCCGTTCTGAACGGAGCCTCCGTCTGCATTAATATGATCGGATCCGTTCAGAATGGATCAGATCGAACGCTAGTGTGAAAGTAGCCTAATACTGAAAAAAATGAGCCCTTACATAAGACAGTCGTCAAAAACTACGGCTTTCAGAATATGGAGACACTAAAAAAATAATTTTGTTTCAAAAATGCTTTATTATGTAAAACTGAAACAAACATATTTGGTATTGTCGCGTCCATAACAACCTGCTCTATAAAAATACCACATGATCTAACCTGTTAGATGAACACTGTAAATAACAAAAATAAAAACAGTGCCAAAACAGCTATTTTTTGCTACCTTGCCTCACAAAAAGTGTAATATAGTGCAACCAAAAATCATATGTGCCCTTAAATAGTACCAACAAAACTGCCACTATATCCTGTGTTTTCCAAAATGGGGTAATTTTTGGGGAGTTTCTACTCTAGGGGTCATCAGGGAGTCAAAAACGTTAAATTCTAAAATTTTATCTCCATATTCCATTCATTCTTGTGGATCACCTAAAGGGTTAACAAAGTTTGTAAAATCAGTTTTGAATATACTTTTTTGGAGTTTCTACTCTAGAGGTGCATCAGGGGGTTTTCAAATGTGACATGGCAGCTTAAAATTATCCCAGTGAAATCTGCCTTCCAAAAACCATATGGCATGTCTTTCCTTCTGCGCAATACCGTGTGCCCGTACAGCAGTTTACGACCACATATGGGGTGTTTGTAAAATCAGTTTTGAATATACTTTTTTGGAGTTTCTACTCTAGAGGTGCATCAGGGGGTTTTCAAATGTGACATGGCAGCTTAAAATTATCCCAGTGAAATCTGCCTTCCAAAAACCATATGGCATGTCTTTCCTTCTGCGCAATACCGTGTGCCCGTACAGCAGTTTACGACCACATATGGGGTGTTTGTAAAATCAGTTTTGAATAACTTGAGAGGTGTAGTTTCTAAAATGGGGTCATTTTTAGGTGTTTTCTATTATGTAAGCCTCACAAAGTGACTTCAGACCTGAAATGGTCCTTAAAAAGTGGGTTTTGGAAATTTTCTGAAAAACTTCAAGATTTGCTTCTAAACTTCTAAGCTTCACAAAATGATCCAAACATGAAGTAGACATATGGGGAATGTAAACTAATAATTATTTTTGGAGTTATTACTATCTATTATAAAAGTAAAGAAATTGAAATTTGGAAATTTGCTACTTTTTCCAAATTTTTGGTAAATTTTGTATTTTTTTTATAAATAAAAATGAAAATTTTTGACTCAATTTTACCACTATTATGAAGTACAATATGTGATGAGAAAACTATCTCAGAATGGCCTGGATAAGTAAAAGCGTTTTTAAAGTTATTACCACATAAAGTGACACATGTCAGATTTTAAAAAAATGGCCTGGTCCTTAAAGGGAACCTGTCATGTGGATATTTGATTATAATCTAACTAATTATATAAAATCGATAACTACTAAAAAGTGCCTTAAGCTACTTTCACACTAGCGTTCGTCGGTCCGCTCGTGAGCTCCGTTTGAAGGGGCTCACGAGCGGACCCGAACGCTTCCGTCCAGCCCTGATGCAGTCTGAATGGATGCGGATCCGCTCAGACTGCATCAGTCTGGCGGCGTTCAGCCTCCGCTCCGCTCGCCTCCGCACGGACAGGCGGACAGCTGAACGCTGCTTGCAGCGTTCGGGTGTCCGCCTGGCCGTGCGGAGGCGTGCGGATCCGTCCAGACTTACAATGTAAGTCAATGGGGACGGATCCGTTTGAAGATGCCACAATATGGCTCAATCTTCAAGCGGATCCGTCCCCCATTGACTTTACATTGAAAGTCTGGACGGATCCGTACGAGGCTATTTTCACACTTAGCTTTTATATGCTAATATAATGCAGACGGATCCGTTCTGAACGGAGCCTCCGTCTGCATTATTATGATCGGATCCGTTCAGAACGGATCCGATCGAACGCTAGTGTGAAAGTAGCCTTAGATGTATTCACTTACTGGTGTGACAGATGGTTACCTCATAATATACACACAAAGATGCCGCATGCTAATGAGCTGATTCAAGTCCAGCGTGATGTCATTGAGTCCAGCGTATATTTAATTCAGAGCTATAGCCACTCCCCTGCCCACCTGCTGCTGATTCATATGGAAAAAAACTGTCATTCAGCAGCAGGTGGGCGGGGAGAGTCAGGAGCTCATGAATATTCAGGACTCATCATTATCAGCTGGAGCTTTTCAATACAAGATGTTGGCAGATTGACTGGGTTAATTAAAGAAAGTGACCCAGCATTTTGCTAAGCGAATCAGTCACTTATTTATGTTGCCCTTAGTTAGGACACCATAAAACTGGTGACAGGTTCCCTTTAAGGTGAAAAATGGTGATGTCCTTAAGGTGTTAAAGGGAACCTGTCATCAACTTTATGCTGACCTCACTGAGGACAGCATAAAGTAGTGACAGAAATCCTGATGTCAGCGGTGTGTCACTCATGAGCTAATAGTAAGTGGCTGCCGAGAACCAGCTTTATAATTATTACAGCCCAGGCCTTGAAAATAGTCAAATCTACCTGAGAAGAGTCCTGGTTATTCCTAATCTCCTTCTCTCGCCCATCTGCTGCTGATTGGCAATTCTCTCCTAGAGAGAAAGGGAGAAAACTAGGTAGAAGACTGTCAGCCATCAGCAGGTGGGCAGGAGAGCAGGAATTCATGAATAACCAGGACTCTTCTCAGGTGGCCGTGACTCTTTCCCAGGCCCAGTCTGGAATGATTGTGGTGTTGGTTCTCGGCAACCACTTACCTATAAATGACAGACCGCTGAAATCAACTCACCTGTCTCTACTTTATGCTTCCTTTAGTATGGGCTGCATAAAGTTGATGACAGGTTCCCTTTAAAACCAACATAAGTTACAACAGACAGAGGTGGGTTGTTTGTTTTAGCAGTTAACTTTATAACCTGACAAAAAATGTGTAATTTTTTTTTTATTGTTAACTTTACTGACAACCTAGTTTTCTTTATTAACAACATCAAAAGATCATTTAGATGGAGGCGGCCATGTAAATACACCCGCAGTGGAGACGTTATTGCAGTAACCATAATAAAAATTTGTATTATTCCACCATTATTGCTATTAGGATAGCCCATGGATCCCATATTAGGGCTCATGCACACAACCGTATGTATTTTGCGATCTTCAAAAAACAGATCCGCAAAAAATATGGATGACGTCCGTGTGCATTCCGTATTTTGCGGAACGGAACAGCTGGCCCCTAATAAACAGTCCTATCCTTGTCCATAATGTGGACATAAATAGAACATGGTTTTTTTTTTTGCAGAACGGACATACGGAAACAGAATGCACACGGACTAAGGCTACATGCACGCGAACGTTGTTTGTTTCCGTGTCCGTTCCATTTTAGGATGCGGACCCTTTCATTTCAATGGGTCTGCAAAAAATGCGGACAGCACACCGTCTGCTGTCCGCATCAGTATGTCCGTTCCATAGCCCCGCAAAAAAAATAGAACATGTCCTATACTTGTCCGTTTTAGGCATTGTTACAATGGATCCACACAAAAAACGGATGGCCTCAGTTTTTTTTTTTTTGCGGATCAGCAATTTGCGGACCAAAAAACACATACCATCGTGTGCATGTAGCGTTACTTCTATTTTTTTGCAGACCCATTGAAATTATTGGTTCCGCATACGGTAGGCAAAAAAACCATGATGCACACGAGAAGGAAAATACGTTTGTATGTATGAGCCCTTACTCTGATGCTCACTGAATGCCAGGGTCACATGATTTTGTGTTCATGTCGGAGGCGGTGACATGACAACTAACATGGCCGCTAGGGATGAGCAAATCAACTTCGATTCGCTTAAAACTTTGTTCTAATACTGTACGGAGCAGGGGTACTAGAATGTATTGGCTCTGATGAGCCGAAGTTATTACTTCACATAATAACTTCATAAATTAATTTCTACTGTAAAAAAAACATTTCCCGAACTATGTTACATAACACAACTATTGTTATTTCTTTATATGTTCTCACGTTTTTGCCTTCACACTTCAAAGTGTTTTCTTAGGTAAGGTAACAGTTTCTGACAAATAACACTACATTTTCTTTTCTTTTACATAAATGACATTTGAAATGTTAATGATTTGAATCAAGAAATACGTCATTGAATTTCTCCAACTATTCACTAGTTTGCTTCATTGCTGATAAAATGGCATCAAAGGGCTCAAATAAGAGTTATGCAACTAAGGCCTCATGCACACAACAGTATTTTTTCATGGTCCGCAAAACGGGGTTCCGTCGTTCCGTGATCCGTGTCAGTTTTTTCTTCCGTGTGTCTTCCTTGATTTCTGGAGGATCACCAGACCAGAAAAGTGAAAAAAAAAATCTAAGTCAAGTTTGCCTTGAAAATGATAGGAAAAAAACGGACACGGATCACGGACGCGGATGACAATCTTGTGTGCCTCCGTGTTTTTTCACGGACCCATTGACTTGAATTGGTCCGCAAACCGTTGTCCGTCAAAACCGTTGTCCGTCATATTTTGACGGACAGGAAACACGGATCACGGACGCGGATGACAAACGGTGCATTTTTTGAGTTTTCAACAGACCCATTGAAAGTCAATGGGTCCGCAGAAAATCGCGGAAAACGGAACAACGGACACAGATGCACACAACGGTCGTGTGCATGAGGCCTTAGTGTGATGTGATGATAGAAATATGAAATACAGTGTATATCATTATCTAAGAAATTGGTGGCCCCTCATGAAAACCCCTGATTATAACTGGCGGGCCAGCTCTAGCGGAGAGAACCTGCTCAGAGACCAGGTCTGGAGACCACACGGAATAGTATTTATTAAAGGGCTTCTGTCACCCCACTAAAGTGATTTTTTTTTTTTTGGGCTAGTGAAATTAGTTATATTGCGATATATCACAATATAATTGTGTTACTTACTTTGATCCAGCAGTTTCTGCAAAAAACGAAGTTTTATAATATGTAAATTCGGTCTCTAACAGCAAGTAGGGCGGCTACTTGCTGCTAGCTGCTGCAGAAATCCGCCCCCTCGTCGTGTTGATTGACAGGGCCAGCCGGGATCTCCTCCTCCGGCCAGCCCTGTCGGCATTTCAAAAATCGCGCGCCTCTGTTGATTCGGCGCAGGCGCTCTGAGATGAGGAGGCTCGTCTCCTCAGCACTCCCTCAGTGCGCCTGCGCCGATGACATCACCGAAATAGAAGACGTCATCGGCGCAGGCGCACTGAGGGAGTGCTGAGGAGACGAGCCTCCTCATCTCAGAGCGCCTGCGCCGAATCAACAGAGGCGCGCGATTTTTGAAATGCCGACAGGGCTGGCCGGAGGAGGAGATCCCGGCTGGCCCTGTCAATCAACACGACGAGGGGGCATGTAGTGTACGGGAGAGTAATACCCCGTCACTACAGAAGGGTCACTTGGGTACTGTCGTTCCCCCTGTATTTATGGGGAGGTTGGTATAAAACATCTTGTAATATAATGCTATGTACTTCCTGTTACTGTGAAATGTGCATGTGCAGGCCGGCTAGGGTGTCATTCCAGCTCTAAGTCACTAGAGGGAGCTAGGGAACCCTAGTTTATATAAGGCCCAGTCAGGAAGTAGTAAGCAGGCAGACAGTGGGAGAAAGGAGTCAGAGATGATCCTGTGTCTGAGTCAAGCCCAGGCCATGGGCCTGTGAGAGTAAAGCAGGCCTGAAGCCTGCCGACTAGGAGAGGGTAGTATAGGCCCTGTAACCGGGTTCCGGATCCAAGGAAAAGGTTCCCCTCCTGAGTCAACAGCCGTTTTAGCCGAAACATCATAAGCAACCAGCCGGGATACAGAATACAACAGAGGCCAATCTGATAAAGCAAGAGGTACTCAAGATAACAGAGGAGGTACTAGATAAAGACAGCTTCAAGGATACGCCAGAGATAGGGCATTAGACCTTGGAGAATAAGTCACATGTTTCAGGACCAGTCAGGAATAGAGTGCAAGCCGCCTGTACTGCAACTCCTGTGATTAACACTCTGTAAAGAACATTGCTATAACCGGCCAGTCTGTAACTTCTAAGAACCAACTGTATTCAAATGCAAACCAACTGTCTTCCATGGAACTGCGCTTCCAACTGCGTCCATGCATGATTCTCACTGACATTCAGTAAAGTTCCAGTTTTGGTTGGCTATCCCGTGGTTGTTCCGTTATTCCACATTACTTTACACGGCGTGTCACCGTTTAATTGACACTGGCGTCACGAACATTAAATACCTGCCTGTTCCAGTATTTGCCCAGATTGAAGACGACAGTGGATCCCAGGTTAGTGGGTTAATCTGCACTACAAAGCCCAGCATACTCAAAGGCTACACTACTGACCCCCTGGGACACTGCAGGCGGATTTCTGCAGCAGCTAGCAGCAAGTAGCCGCCCTACTTGCTGTTAGAGACCGAATTTACATATTATAAAACTTCGTTTTTTGCAGAAACTGCTGGATCAAAGTAAGTAACACAATTATATTGTGATATATCGCAATATAACTAATTTCACTAGCCCAAAAAAAAATAATCACTTTAGTGGGGTGACAGAAGCCCTTTAAAGGGGTTATCTATGTTTTAAAAATGAACATCCTATAATAATGAGCAAATCGATTCCTTCATCAAAAAGAGTTTTTCGTCTGCAAGGGGTTGTCCCCACTGCTGACGGGGCTCCTCCATGCCCCTTGGCAGGGCCCAACAATATCAGATCGGCAGATATTCCACTCTCAGCACACTGTGAAACATACATTTATGACCTCATAAACACTTATTTAAGCCGTATTGGTATACGTTTTTCATAAGAGTTTAGCCATAATGAGTGTTTATGAGGTCAGGAGATCAGAGATAAGAGCTGCACATGAGCCCTGAGGGGATTCAATGAAAACAGAAAGTGACAGCGTGCAATTTTTAACCCTTGTATCTCAGAAACAGCTGAATATTTTCAGAAAGACCAAATGAAAAAAATAAAATTTTTAATAACAGGTGATGTGGCAAATCACATGGCGGTTGCTGTGCTATTTCGTATGGAGCAAATAGTATTAGTCACAGACAGTTGTTACGTTGAGTTGCCAGAATGTGCAAGTGTCAGTAATTTAACATGGCTGCGTTGTGTTGCATGCATCCAGCATTATCTGAGTGATGCCATAGCACATAACCCTGCTGTACAGACAAGCCATGTAGCATTATCATTATTATTTTCTCCTAATTTATATGCAGTTAACCCCTTCTACCTCGGGACAGTTTTCGCCCTCCTGCCCAGGCCATTTTTTGAAAATCTGACATGTGTAACTTTATGTGGTTATAACTTTGGAACACTTTTACTTATCCAAGCCACTCTGAGATTGTTTTCTTGTGACAAATTGTATTTCATGATAGTCATAAATTTGAGTTGATATATTTCACCTATATTTATGAAAAATCCCAAATGTACCAAAAATTTTGAAAAATGTGCAATTTAAAAAAATTTCAATTTCTCTGCTTTTAAAATAGAAAGTGATACTTTATAAAATATTTACTACTTAACATTCCACATATGTCTACTTTATGTTGGCATTATTTTGTAAAAGTCATTTTATTTTATTAGGACGTTAGAAGGCTCAGAAACCCACTTTTTAAGGACCAGTTCAGGCCTGAAGTCACTTTGTGGCGCTTACATAGTGGAAACCACCCATAAATAACCCGATTGTAGAAACTACACCCCTCAAGTTACTCAAAACTGATTTTACAAACTTTGTTAACCCTTTAGTTGTTCCACAAAAATTAAAGGAAAATAAGGATGAAATTTCAAAATTTTACTTTTTTGGCAGATTTTAAATTTTTTTATCCATTTTTTTTTTCTTTAGAGGGTTACCAGCAAAACAAAACTCAATATTTATTACCCTGATTCTGCGGTTTACAGAAACACCTCATATGTGGTTGTAAACTGATGTAAGGGCACACAAGAAAAGGAGCGTATGGTTTTTGGAAGGCAGATTTTGCTGGACTGGTTTTTTGACACCATGTCCCATTTGAAGCCCCCCTGATGCACCCTACAGTAGAAACTCCCTAAAAGTGACCCCATTTTGGAAACTACGGGTTAAGGTGACAGTTTTATTGGTATTATTTTGGGGTACATATGATTTTTGATCGCTCTATATTAAATTTTTTGTGAGGCAAGGTAACCAAAAAATGGCACAGTTTTTTTATTTTTGGTTTTTTACAATGTTCATCTGACAGGTTAGATTGTGTGCTATTTTTATAGAGCAGGTTGTTACGGATGCGATGATATTAAATATGTCTACTTTGTTTGTTTCAGTTTTACATAATAAAGCATAAAAAAAAAAAAGTCTCCATTTTCTGAACGCCCTTTTTTTTTTCCTGTTGATCGTATTGTGCAGGGGCTTGTTTTTTGCAGGAAGAGTTGATATTTTTTATTGGTACCATTTTTGGGTACATATAACTTATTAATCATTCATTATTACACTTCATGGGGCACAGGTTTTTTTTTATTTATTTTTACGGCGTTCACCTGAGGGGTTAGGTCATGTGACTTTTTTTAAAGAGGAGATCGTTACAGATGTGGCAATACCTAATATGTATACTTTTTCTTATTTATTTAGGTTTTACACGATAATAGCATTTTTGAAACCGAAAAAATGATGTTTTAGTGCCTCCATAGTCTGAGAGCCATATCTTTTTTATTTTTTGACCGATTGTCTTAGGTAGGGTCTCATTTTTTGCGTGATGAGGTTATGGTTTGATTATTACTACTTTGAGGGGCATACGCCTTTTTGATCACATGGTTTTGCGCTTTATGTGATGTTAAAGGGATTTTTTGGCACTGTTTTTGTTTTTTTATTTTTTTGAAGCAAAAAAAAATCATATTTTAGTGTCTCCATTGTCTGAGAGTCATAGTTTTTTTATTTTTTGACCGATTGTCTTAGGTAGCAGTGGCGTAGGGATCGCCATAGCAACCATAGCAGTGGCTATGGGGCCCTACGCCACTGGAGGCCCGTCCGGGCCGCCTTCTGTTGATTTTTTTTAATTTTTTTTTACACACACTACAAACAGGCAGCCAGGCCCGAGCCGCGGACCGCCCGCCCACTACACTAGTGGACTGGAGCAGGGCGCACACAGGGCCGGGCCTGCACAGAGGCTGGGGAGGCTCCAGCCAGGCCACTGAGTAAGGAAGATCCGATTATATTCTAACCCCCAGGTGTTCCCATGGTGACAGGGACGCTTGCCTGGGGGTTAGAATATACAGGGCCACGCCGCTCACAGGAGCACATTTATAAACTAATCAGTAACTTGAACTTTAATCATTGACATTGCTGAATGCTGATCTCTTTACTTGGATTGGATACCTTACTCTGTCTTAGCTCCGGTAACGGTACAGCAGGCAGTGCGGACGGGCGGCGCTCACTCACTGACATCACTCGCCTGCTCCTCCCACTAGGCGGCGCAGGCGCGTGACGTCAGTGAGTGAGCGCCGCCCGCCTGCACTGCCTGCTGTTACCGTTACCAGAGCTAAGACAGAGTAAGGTATCCAATCCAAGTAAAGAGATCAGCATTCAGCAATGTCAATGATTAAAGTTCAAGTTACTGATTAGTTTATAAATGTGCTCCTGTGAGCGTCGGGGAGGGGGATCTGTGGATAGCACTATTTAGGGGAGGGGATCTGTGGATGGCACTGTTTAGGGGAGGGGGATCTGTGGATGGCACTGTTTAGGGGAGGGAGATCTGTGGATGGCACTGTTAAGGGGAGGGGGATCTGTGGATGGCACCGTTTAGGGGAGTGGCATCTGTGGATGGCACTGTTTAGGGGAGAGGGATCTGTGAAAGGCACTATTTAGGGGAGGGGGATCTGTGGATGGCACTGTTTAGCGGAGGGGATCTGTTGATGGCACTGTTTAGGGGAGAGGGATCTGTGGAAGGCACTATTTAGGGGAGGGGGATCTGTGGATGGCACTGGGGGGGCCCATAAAATTATTTTTGCTATGGGGCCCATGCATTTCTAGCTATGCCCCTGTTAGGTAGGTTCTAATTTTTTGCAGGATGGGGTGACGGTTTGATTGGTACTACTTTGGGGGGCATACGCCTTTTTGTTCGCTGGGTGCTGCAATTTCTGTGATTTTTGGCACTGTTTTTATTTTATTGTTTTAACGGTGTTCAGCTGAGGGGTTAGTTCATGTGATATTTTTATAGAGCTGGTTGTTACGATGAGGCAATACCTAATATGTATACTTTTTTAAACTTATTTCACTTTAACACAATAATAGCATTTTTGAAACAAAAAATTATGTTTTCCTGTCTCCATGTTCTGAGAGCTATAGTTTTTTATTTTTTTAACAGTTTTGTTATGTAAGGGCTCATTTTTTGCGGGATGGGGTGACGGTTTTATTGGTACTATTTTGTGGGACATACGCCTTTTTGATCATTTGGTGTTGCACTTTTTGTGATGAAGGGTGACAAAAATGGCTTTTTTGACACTTATTTTTTTTTTTTATGGTGTTCATCGAACAGGGTGGATCATGTGATATATTCATAGTGATCTGTGATACCTAATATGTGTGTTTTTTCCTTTTTTTCTATTTTTTATTATAAAATCAGGGGAAAGGGGCTTTTTTTTACTTGAATTTTTATTTTATTTTATTAAAAACATGTTTTTTGCTTTTTTCAAACTTTATTTCTGTCCCACTCTGGGACTTAAACTTTTGAGGGTCTGATCCCCTCTGCAATGGATTACAATACATCTGTATTGTAATGCATTGTCTGTTAGTGTATGACACTGAGTCATACACTAAGAGGTTGCCTAGGAGACCCAGCCTGGGGCTGGATCTCCTCGGCCCCTGTAGTAGGCAGGAACCAATGCCGTGCAAGACATTGGGCAGCCTCTGCACGACATCGGGCTGCCTTGTCACCCATGGTGTCCCGATGGAGTACAGCAGGGGCCCAGCTATCAGGCACTGCCGGGCCACTGCAGTGATCGGGGGCACGCACTGCTCCAGTGCCCGCCCAATCACGACGTAATAGTACGTAAAAATGCGGCAAGTCACTTGCCGCCATGACGTACTATTACATCATGTGTCGGGAAGCGCTTAATGTATTCCTCTGAGTTATACAAAAAAATGTTTTGATCATAATGCAGGATTCATTACAGGGTTAGCAGAACTGCTCATATCAGGAATAAAGCCAAAGCAGCAGATCCCTGAAGATCTGAACATAGTTCTGCAGCAAGCCCCTGAGGAGCCAAAGCGGAGGATGGGAGTGCAGAAAGTCTATCTCAGTGACATCCCTCAAACTCCTTAGGGCCAGTGCAGTTAAAACAGGGAACAGACTTTTTTTCTTGGGGCAATCCCAAGTGTTAGGGGTCCTGCATAATGGTAGTTTGGGGTGCTCTTGATGTTGTATTGGTGCAAGGCAGAGCATGTAGGGTGTACAATGGCCAGCATATAGTGTACTACTACACCAGTAACCAGGCCAGATTTAACAGAATAAATGTCTCTCTTTACTGTAGTGTAAAATGAGAGTTGTAGTACTTCCAACAATGTTATAACACAATTCCAACAATGCACAGTGCAAACCTTTCCCTAGATGGTTTTCTATGCATATAGGCCTGGTTTAGATTCAATGAACTCCTTCACTCTTCCTTTGTAGAATCTGAGGCTAAGGCCTCATGCACACGACAGTATTGCTTTTTCAGTGTTTTGCGGTCCGTTTTTTACGGATCCGTTTTTTGTTTCCGTTGTGTTTCCGTTTCCTTTCCGTTTTTCCGTTCCGTTTTTCCGTATGCCATATACAGTATACAGTAATTACATAGAAAAAATTGGGCTGAGCATAACATTTTCAATAGATGGTTCAGCAAAAACGGAACGGATACGGAGGACATACGGATGCATTTCCGTATGTGTTCAGTTTTTTTTGCGGACCCATTGACTTGAATGGAGCCAAGCACCGTGATTTGCGGACAAGAATAGGACATGTTCTATCTTTTCACGGCACGGAAATACTGAAATACTGAAACGGAATGCACACTGAGACACTTCAGTATTTTTTGCTGAACCATTGAAATGAATGGTTCAGTATATGTTCCGTATACTGAGCTCAAAAAACGTCCAGTATACTGAACGCAAAATACTGTCGTGTGCATGAGCCCTAATGCTTTTGGTAAGATAGCTATAACTTGCTACTGCAATGTACGGATTTAGGGAAACGACCCAACAGGTTATGCCTAAGGGTACTTTTACTCTAGCGCTAAAGTTTTCTGGTATTGCGTTCTGTCCTAGGGGCTCAATACCGGAAAATACGCTTCAGTTTTGTCCTAATGCATTCTGAATGGAAAGCATTCCGTTAAGTATGCATCAGGATGTCTTCAGTCCAGTCACTTTTATGGTATTTGGCCGGAGAAAATACCGCAGCATGCTGCAGTATTTTCTCTGGCCAAAATTCCGGAACACTTGCCGAATGTCGGGTCCAGCATTAATTTGTATTAATGCTGGAAAAACGGAACTGGTTTCCCAGATTGCGCATGCGCAGACCTTTAAAAATTAGAAAAAAATAAATACCAGATCCGTTTTTCCGGATGACACAAGTATGGCATGTGGGAAAGACATGCAAATAGTGTTTCAGCTCAAAAACAATGCAGATTCTGCTAATTTGCACGTCTTTCCCATATGCCCATGTTTATGCAAATGAGTTCACATGACAAAACTGTATATAAAAAGGTTATTGAATATAAATGTTAGGACAATTCGAAAACTGAACATTTTTATGCAGCCCTCCTAAGCAGTGAGAGAAGAGTTAGATGGCATCCAATTTTTTATTTATTTTTACATTTTTGGCACCCTAATGATAATTATCTAGGTTTGCAGGTCCCTAAAGCCATCCAACTCAAATTAAGCAACTTTGAGGTTTACTGGCTCTCAGTCAGATGAGAGCTGGTCTTGAATGTCTCATTGTACGCAAGGCTGCCATTATAAGGTATGCTGACTGTACCTATGTCATAAATAGGTTGTTGGTTTGCACATACCTGGCTTTTGGCATGTAGCCTTTGTGTGATAGTTTGTTATCGTCACACCCTGCCCTGTGAGAGGTCTGAGAAGATCTGACAGACTTGCGACACGTGAGTCTATCTGACAGATTGTTTTGTTTCTCTTTGTTGTGGTTTTGGGCAGGATCCTACCTCCCCACAGGTTCTGCTCATTAGCTATTTAGTGGTGCTATTTATACCCGCCTCTCACTATAGCCCTTGCGGTTTATATTTGTTTCCGGAGTTCTCAGCAGATGTTTGGTGGATTTCCTGCTCCCCGTCCGTCTTATGCTAAGTCTTACTCCTTCCCGTTTTGTTGTGTGTTCTGGCAAGGCCTCAGAAAGATGCTGCTTCCTGCACCTTGCGCTAGAAACCAGTTGTCTTATCTCCAGCTCCCTAGCTGAGGGTTTGTTTCAGTTTCAGCTAGGCTTAGGTTATGGCGCATGAGCACTTCCACCCTAAGGATTTGTCAGCAGTCAGGGAAAGGCTCAGGAATTGTCAGGTGGTGACCTTTCCCTGTTCCCTAGATTTGGGGCCTAGCCTGGTGTCTTGTTGCTTTTGTTGTGCTTGGTTTGCTTCCCTTCCCTCACCTACTGTGACAGTTATAGGTAATGAAATTGCATGTGCATATTACATTGCCAATTTTTACAATTGCCAATTTTCAAATTTATGAAATATCACGAATTTGAATATTGCCTATGCTGCTCATCACTACAAGCAATGATATAATTTTTTTTAGATTTGCTATGATGCAACCTCTTTTCTATAAGTACCCATGAAAATAATACGATACACACTAGAGCCAATGAAAAAAATGCTATGGTAAAATCTGAAAGAATGGTACCAGTACTACAAGTTAAGATTACTAACTATTGCCACTCCATGATAGTGCCACCATGCTTCCAGTCTCAACCTGGAATAAACTATAAGTACCTCTTGCTTCACTTTTTACCAGAAACAGTAATGATTAGAGATGAGCGATTAAAAAAAAAAAATTTGATTTGCCGTTTCGCCAAATTTTTGGGAAAAAATTTGGTTTGATCCGAATGTATTTGCGGCGAATTACGTTAAAAATCGCTATTTCCTGGCTGCAGAGAGCCTTTATAGTGGTGTAGAATACTGTGCCTTGCAGTAACACGCATAGGGAGTCTGCTTTGGTAGTGAAATAATACTGTGAGTCTGTATGACATGCAGATGACAGTCGTCGCTCATAGAATCACTGCACACTTCACTTATTTGGGCAGTCAGGGGGCCAAAACTGACCAAATAACTCAAGTGTGAACTCAGGCTTACAGGTCAATGTTAGTGCTAGGAAGAAGCGCACGGCTTTTACACCGTCGTCAGCTGATTCCACATAGATGTCTAGAGAACCTGTTCGATTAAACGCTTATACAAGTAGAGCCCCCCGACAGAGTGGAGATGGTGTCAGCAGTAAGTTTGTGTTGACGTTACTGATTATTTTGCCCTTCCTCTGATCCGTCAGAACAATAACCCACAAAAACGGATCCTGTCTGTGGAGCATCTGCCTTCACTCGGTTAGCATTTGGTCAGTAATCCATCAGTATTTCTAATGACAAAAACAAACAGGAGTGGATCCAAAACAGAGATGACACGTGAATAGAATATTTGCATGTCTTCTGTGTTTTGTACCCACTCCTGGTTTTGGCTACCAAATCACAAGCCAATTCTGATGGGACCATTCAGGCCTCACAGCCAGTGGTATATCTTGGTTTTGTGCTGCCCTAGGCGAGACTAAACTCGGGCACCCCCCTAATATAAATTTGACCCACCCCTTCCTGTCAAGGCCAAACCCCTTTCTCTCTAAACCCCACCCCTTCCTATGTGCCATCCACAGATCCCGCTAAAGAGTGCCATCCTCGGATCCCCCTCCCCTAAATAGTGCCATCCACGGATCCCCCTCCCCTAAATAGTGCCATCCACGGATCCCCCTCCCCTAAATGGTGCCATCCACAGATCCCCCTACTCTAAACGGTGCCATCCACGGATCCCCCTCCCCTAAACAGTGCCATCCACGGATCCCCCTCCCCTAAACAGTGCCATCCACGGATCCCCCTCCCCTAAACAGTGCCATCCACAGATCCCCCTTCCCTAAATAGTGCCATCCACAGATCCCCCTTCCCTAAATAGTGCCATCCACAGATCCCCCTCCCCTAAATGGTGCCATCCACAGATCCCCCCTCCCCTGAACGGTGCCATCCACAGATCCCCCCCTCCTCCCCTAAACGGTGCCATCCACAGATCCCCCCTCCTCCCCTAAACGGTGCCATCCACAGATCCCCCCTCCCCTAAACGGTGCCATCCACAGATTCCCCCCTCCCCTAAATGGTGCCATCCACAGATTCCCCCCCCCCCCTCCCCTAAACGGTGCCATCCACAGATTCCTCCTCCCCCTGACGCTCACAGGAAAACATTTAAAAACAAATCAGTAACCTAAACTTTATTCATTAGTGATGTCTTTACTGTATACCTTACTCTGTCTTTCAGCTTCGGTAACAGCAGGCAGTGCGGGCGGGCGGCGCTCACTCACTGACGTCACGCGCCTGCTCCTCCCACTAGGCGGCGCAGGCGCGTGACGTTAGTGAGTGAGCGCCGCCCGCCCGCACTGCCTGCTGTTACCGGAGCTGAAAGACAGAGTAAGGTATACAGTAAAGACATCACTAAGGAATAAAGTTTAGGTTACTGATTCGTTTTTAAATGTTTTCCTGTAAGCGGCGGGGCCCTGTATATTCTAACCCCCAGGCAAGCGTCCCTGTCACCATGGGAATGCCTGGGGGTAAGAATATACCATCGGATTTGTGTTTTCAAGCTCTCACTGAGAGCGTGAAAACTCAGATCCGATGGTATATTCTAACCCCCAGGCAAGCGTCCCCGTCACCACGGGAATGCCTGGGGGTTAGAATATACCATTGGATCTTCTGAGTATACCGGAGGCAGATGAGACTGATGGGACAAGGGGCAAACAAGGCATTTTGCCGCCCCATTGGCAAGTGCCGCCCTAGGCAAATGCATTGTTTGCCTCGTGATAGATACGCCCCTGCTCACAGCTGCTACACAGACAGGACCTGTTGTGTGTCTCTTTTTCTTTCTGACAGATCAGAAGAAGGGTGAAATAAATGATGATCTCAGCCAGGCCGCAAGGCAAAATAGTGGCCAATTCATGAAGGGACGGTGGAACAGCATGGGAAGTTCACAGAGTGGCCCTATGACATAGTGGTGAGGTGGAAGCAGCATAAGGAGACCACAGAGTGGCCCAATGCCGGAATCTGGAGGTGGCGGCAGCATCAGGAGGAGGCCACAGAGTGGCACAATGACGGTGTGGAGGTGGCAGCAGCATCAGGAGGCCACAGAATGGCACAAGGACAGAGTGTGGAGGTGGCGGCAGCATCAGGAGGCCACAGAGTGGCATAATGAAAGAGTATGGAGGTGGCGGCAGCATTAGGAGGCCACAAAGTGGCAAGGTGACAATGTGGAGGTGTCAGCACCTTTAGGAGGCCACAGAGTGGAACAATGACAGAGTGTGGAGGTGGCAGCAGCATCAGGAGGCCACAGAATGGCAAGGTGACATAGTGTGGAGGTGTCAGCAGCATGAGGAGACTACAGAGTGGCAAGGTGACATAGTGTGGAGGTAGCAGCAGCATCAGGATGCCACAGAGTGGTAAGCTGACATAGCGTGGAGGTGGAAGCAGCATGAGGAGACCACAGAGTGGCAAGGTGACATAGCGTGGAGGAGGTGGCAGCATCAGGAGGCCACAGAGTGGCAAGTTGGTATAGTGTGGAGGTGGGTTGTAATACCAGTAGCAGCTGAAGATGGTGAGTGAAAGAAGGAGTACTTGGCATAAGATGTGTGGCATCAGGCAGGTGGCAGCATCAGAATAGTAGCTGAAGCAGGTAGCCAGAAGAAACCGGTCTCTTTTGTGAAAGTGTTGGTGTGGCACCATTGATTATCTAGTCCAGGCATCCTCAAACTGCGGCCCTCCAGCTGTTGTAAAACTACAACTCCCACAATGCCCTGTTGTAGGCTGATACCTGTAGGCTGTTCGGGCATGCTGGGAGTTGTAGTTTTGCAACAGCTGGAGGGCCTCAGTTTGAGGATGCCTGATCTAGTCTGATGCATCAGGAATTGGTGTGTGAAAATCCTGGTTCATCCACGCCTGATTCATCTTGACAAAGGTCAGTCTCTCCACATTTTGGGTGGACAGGCGAGCTCTTCTTGGGGTAACTATGGCCCCCGCCGCACTAAACACCCGATCTGATGCCACACTACTGGTCGGGCAGGACAGCTTTTCCAGGAAAAACTCTGCCAGTTGCGGCCACAAATCCAGTTTGGCTGCCCAGTAGTCCAGCGGATCTTGTGGGGTGGCAGGGTGCACTCCAAGTATGCCACCACCTGCTGGTTCAGGTTCTGCTCCAGGTCAGGATGCTGCTGCTGGTGAGTAGTTTCTTCAGTAGGCGGGTGAAGACAGCTGCTCATCAGCGACTCTAGATTTAGGCTGCTGTTGCTGGAGCTGGTACTGCTTCTGCCAACCCACCCCTCCCCAGCAACCATGGCAGTGGAACGTGGGTGCAGAGGGCCCCCCGGTCAGACCTGCGAGAGGATGGACGATGGAGCAGATAGGCAGCAGCCAACTGACTACATAGAATGTCTCTATAGTAGTTAAGTCTGTCCTCCCTCTCAGCGGACCGGTAGCAAGAGTCCAACAAGGTGGAGAGCCAGAAGTCATCCCTCTGCCGAATGGTGATAATTCGGCTGTCACTACCCAAGCAAGTGAGCATGCAGCGGGCCATTTGCGCAAATGACTCGGAGGGACTCCCTGCCTCCATCTCCACTGCATACTGTCACGGTATGTCTGGGTCCTCTGCCTCATCGCCCTGTAGCTCCTCTGGCTGGTCCTGCTCCTCCTCTCCTGTCACCTGTGTAGAAAAACCACCCATTTCACTACACACTGCTTGTGCTCCAATGTTCTCCTCCAGTTCAGCCCCCACAGGGCTTATGTGGCCGTGAGATCTAAGCGCCACGTCTCCAGTCCTCTGACCAGCCAGATTTACCAGCATCTGTTCCAGGACATGCAGTGGCGGATTATAATAGGGACGTTCGAGTCGGCAGGCCCCGGGCCCGACATCTCGGGGGGCCCAACGCTGACCCGAATGCCCACATACTGTGGCGGGGGCACAGGAGCACATAGCTCCCTTCCCCGCCGCCTATCACCGCCATAGGCTTCAAGCCTAGTAGGCCTGAGGCCTATGTGGTGGTAAAAGCCTGGCGCGTCATCGCGCGCCTAGATAGGCATTTGATGTACGTGCGCCTGCCTTACCATTCCGGACACAGGTAAGTGTGTGTGTGTGCCAACTTTTGGGGGGGGGGCAGAGGAGGACATACTACTACAGGGACAATGAGGGCAAATTAATAAATTTGGGGCAGTGTGGGGGCAAATTACTTAATTGGGGCAAAATTAAAATTACTTAATGAAGGGCAGTGTGGGGCAAATTACTTTGAGGGGCAAACTACTACATGGGGAATAGTATGGGGGGAATTACTACATGGGAGGCAGTGTGGAAGAAATTACTGTATGGAGCAGTGTGGGGTAAATTACTATATGGAGCAGTGTGGGGGAAATTACTATATGGAGCAGTGTGGGGGAAATTACTATATGGGGAAATTACTATATGGGGTAGTGTGTGGGAAATTATTATTTGGGGGTAGTGTAGGAGAAATTACTATATGGGGCAGTGTGGGGTAAATTAGTATATGTGTCACGGTACCTTCTGTGACAGAGGTTAGGAGATCGGAGAGACTGACTGCACGTGAGGTTAACTGACAGTCTCTTGATTCTCAATGTTGTGGTTTGGTAATGACCACACCTCTTGCCAGGTGCAGCCCGTGGTCATTACTGCATTCCCTACTTAGTTTGGTCTCACACTTGATATTCTCTGCTTGGATTTGGAAGAGTTAGTGTGTGAACCTTACTTGTGTTCCTGATCATCCATTTTCTATAAGATAAGTTGTACTGCTCTTTGTATTTGGTTGTTCCCTGTTCTTGTTGTTACTAAACCTCAGGGACACGCTGGTTCGTTCACCTGGGAAGGAACCAGTAGTCTCATTCCCTGCCACTACCTAGGGTATTTTAGGGCTCCTAGGCTCTAGGTTCCGGCATATGTATTTTCCCACCTTCAGGGTCTATACATACTGACAGGAGTCAGGGCCAGGTTTAGGGGCTTCCTAGGAGGTGACCTTTTCCCTCTCCCTAGTCTTGAGGCCAAGTACTGTGTCCCAACCCTCCCCTGCATTCGTGACAATATGGGGGTAGTGTGGGGGAAATTACTATATGGGGTAGTGTGGGGAAAATTACTATATGGGGGTAGTGTGGGGGAAATTACTATATGGGGGTAGTGTGAGGGAAATTACTATACGGGGCAATGTGGGGGAAATTACTATATGGGCGCAGTGTGGGGAAAATTACTATATGGGATAGTGTGGGGGATATTACTATACGGGGCAATGTGGGGGAAATTACTAAATCGGGGCTTGAGGAGACAGCGATGTCCAATTAGAGCCGCAGCCTCTTTGCTCCTTACCAAGCACATCGCTGTCCATTTGATAGCACTGTGCTTGGTAATGCAGCTCAGCCCCAATCACTCAGATGGGACAGAGCTGCACCTAGACCATGTGAACAATGTCATATGGCCTAGGAAGAGACTGCAGCGCTTATGAAGCACCGCAGCCTCTTCATACAGAAAACAAAACAAAAACTAGAACTAAAATAGGGGGGGGGGGCGAGTTGGGTAGACAGCCCCGGGCCTATCATGCACTTAATCTGCCCCTGATGACATGAAGAGATATGGATGGTGTAGAAAGGACAAAGGAAGAAAGGCCCTTCACACCCGTGAAAAAAAAGTTTGAAACACGTATCAGGCGCCAAATCACTCAGTCAATAGTCGTGATGTAAATGCAGATGGATTCTTATTAGTATATAAGATGTAGATAAGACCTTCACCGGGGTCTGTGTGATGTTAGAGGTCATAAATTAGTGATAATAATAAAATTAAGGGTAAGAATAAAATCAAGGATAAGAATAAAATCAAATCCACTCACTTCACGGGGGGGGCAGTCACCAGGATAAACTCAATACACCTGGGACTATTTTTCCCCCCCAGCCAGGATCGTATGTAGAGATGTAAATAATTGAACGCCGCCTACACATGTGGCTTCTGGTCAATCATTTTATTAATACAAGGCTCAACGCGTTTCGAGGGTCTGAGGCCCTCTTCTTCAGGAGAAATAAATACATTAATTTAGTTTTAACAGAAAAAAAAAATATATATATATGAACAGATATAGAATAAAATATAAATAAAAAACTTTTTTTTTTATATATAGAAATATTTTTATGGGTGTATGTATGTGTAACACTGTGTATACGCATGCTTCAATGCATACACACATAGTCACACAATCACCCACAAAAAAGGGGAATTTTATCTCAGATTTTTCATTGGGTGCATGGATCCTAGAACATAGAAATATGTATAGTATGTATTATAGATCAGGTCTATTCAGAATTTGTGAGTGAATATACCCAACATAGAAGGAATGAATGGGACCTTGATAAAAAATGCAATATGATATAATGTAATAAAATAATGAACAATAATATCAATATAAAAAAATATATTCGTATATAGAGTATAAAATAATGGACACATGTTTGCTGTCCAACCAAGAGACAAATATACACATATAAAAAATCTACATAGAGAAAACCTAAAAAGAAGAAGAAGACATATATGTCCATAGCAATAAGTCCAAAAAGAATTAAGTTGATCCATACCTTCAGGAGTGCTTTGGTGGATTCCAAGACCAGTCAGGAGTCATTAGGATGAGTTGTTCTAGTGAGGTATTTATAGTTTGCACGTGTAGTCTATAGAACCTCCCACTTCCTGTCTGCATGGATCAAATCAAGTCTCCCTCCAGAGTTATCTAATTCATATATTCCCTAATGTCTCTTGCTACAAGCACATAGTGGTCCCTAGTCTTATTGTTTTAAATATCGAAGACATTACCTTAGAAGAAGAACTGAGTATTCCTAATCGCGATGCGTTCCACTGTGGAACGCACCGCCATTTACTTCCGGTTGTTTGATGTTAATCTGGGGAATCGGTTTGGAAGATTAGTGTATGGATGAAGATCTTTTTATGGGTAGTAGACAGGGAAACGGGAGGGGGGAAAGGTGGGCCCCCTCTAGTTTGATTTTTTGGCTTAACATTTTTCCCACGGTTGGTGCATCGGCAACATCTATGTTAGCGATGCGTTCCACTGTGGAACGCACCGCCATCTTCTTCCGGTTCCCAGGCAGGGTAAGAAGAAGAGGGGCCGGCGTCTGATTGGTGGGTGGATAACACACGCTATGCGTGTCACCTTGGGACGCAAACCCCTTCCTAAATATCTGTATAATACAGAGGTCCTTTTTAATTTAGGGGAATCTAACTTAATTAGGTGAAAATGGAAAAAAAAGGGGGGTCAAAAAGATACCCAGATGAGCATTAAATATGGAAATTATGGTCTTGCTATGAAGGAATATTGTGAATCAAAGATGAATTTAAATTAAGTTATAATTACTTTGGGAAAGGGGGGGGGGGGAAGAATGGAGAAGTTGGACGGCAATGGTGCTGGTGAACATGTGTATAGACATTAATAGATAATACATTTATATGTGCAATATATCTATGGATGAGACACAAATGTATAAACTATATATACCGTAAAAGAATATGGAATAAAAAATATTAAATATTTATTATATTTAAAAAGTAGTTTTTAATAGTTCGCATACTCCAGGGATTCATTTAAACCGAATGGTATTAAAGTGTTGAGGCAGAAAATCCAATACATCTCCCTGCGACATAGAGACTGGTAGGACTTCATGTCCTTTTCTAGTAATGTGACTGTTAGACCGGATGGGTCTCCCTCATGGAACATCGCAAAATGCCTGGATACACTATGGGTTGTAATCTTTCTTGTAATGTTCGACCGATGTTCGTTCATCCTTTCGCGTGCTGATTGGATGGTGCGTCCTACATAGAAAAGGTTGCAGGGACAACGTAGAAGATAGATGACATTAGTTGACCCGCAATCTAACCTGTGTCTGATGTTAAAAATTTCATTATTGGAAGGAATGGTAACTTCTTTCTTTCCGTCTGTTAGCATATTACAGCATTTGCATCTTTTATTGTTGCATTTAAAATTTCCATGGAGTTTTTGGGGAATTTTTTCAATAGTTTTTTTATGTTGGGAGGAGTTTTCCTCTATTTTTGGGCAAGAAGGAGCTAATAGGTTCTTCAGGGTTTTTGCCCTTCTGAATATAAGAATCGGTTTCGGGGGGATTAGTTTGCCCAATATAGGGTCTTTTAATAAAATTGGCCAATTCTTTACTAGGGTTTGCCTAATCAGAGAGTGTTGTGAGTTATAACGAGTGATCAGACTTGAGCCTTGAAACCTATCATTACTTTTTATTTTTTCTAGTGTGGAGGATTTAGGTTTGGATTTGAGACTCTCTTTTTGTGAGATTTGATATATTTTCTTGCTGGAGTCTATTAACAGTTTTTTTGGGTAGCCTTTTTCTTTAAATTTTTCCTTAAGTTCCCTAACCTGGATCTTCATAGTACGATCGTCTGTGCAGTTTCTCCTGATCCTTTTCATTTGACTGTATGGGATGTTGCGTTTCCATTTCGAATGATGACAGCTCTTATAATCAAGGAAACTATTGGCATCCACACTTTTGAAGTGGGTCTTACTGATAATTTTCTTATTTTTAATGCTAAGATGTAGATCCAGGAACACCACCTCCATTGGATTTTGTTCCATAGTAAAAGAAAGACTCCAGTGATTGGAATTGATGTGTTCAATAAATTGGATTAGGTCGTTACTGTTACCTTGCCAGATGAAAATGATATCGTCTATGAAGCGACGGTAGAACCTGATTTGTGGATGTGTAAGTAGACCATATTTCTGTTCGAACACTCCCATGAAGAGGTTCGCATAGGAAGGGGCAAACTTAGTGCCCATCGCTGTTCCCTTTGTTTGGATATAAAATTTGTCATTGAATGTGAAATAATTGTGTTGAAGTATAAATTCAATAGATCTGAGAAGAAATTCTTTTTGGTGATCTGGCATGTGGGGATCCTGGAGTAAGGTCTGGGAGATGGCAGCAATACCCAAAGGGTGTTGGATATTGCTGTACAGGGCTGAAACATCAAGGGTAACCCAGATATAGTTCTCCTCCCACTGAAATGATTCTAGAGAATCTATAAGGTGTGCTGTGTCTCTTATGTAAGATGGAAGCAAGGGTACATACTTCTGTAGATAACTATCTACATAGGCAGAAAGATTAGCTGTCAAACAGCCCACTCCTGAAATAATGGGTCTTCCGGGAGGGTTTTGAAGATTCTTATGGATTTTGGGCAGAAAATAAAACCTAGATATTGACGGATGTGCAGTTTTTAAAAAGGATCTTAATTTTTTGTCAATAATTCCCCCGGAGTGTCCTAAATCTATTAGGTCGAATAGGGATTTCTTGAAGAGTTTCGTTGGGTCTTCTTTCAGTGGTTTGTAATATTCAGAATCTGATAGGATTCTTAGGGCTTCCGTTAGGTAGTAGTCAGAATTCATAACTACCACCCCTCCTCCTTTGTCTGCACTCTTTATAACAATTTCTTTGTTGGCCTTAAGGCTTTTTAATGCTTTCTGTTCGTTCGAATCTAGATTTTTGCTGAGTATTTTAGAATATGGATCACAAGAACTTTTTTTACTACTACCTCCTTTTGGTTCAGTAAGTGTACTCTTCAAATCTTCTAGTACTATATTATAAAAGCATTCTATGTGTGCTCCCCTGCTCTCTAAGGGGTAGAAAGAGGATTTCCCCTTGAGATCACATGGAATGGGTGGACAACTCTGAGTGGTGGGTTCTATCAAATCTTCCACTCTAGTTTGTGTACGAATCTTGCCTGCAAAGTGCCTTTTGAGTGTAAGTTTTCTCATAAACTGATTTAGATCAACAAAAAATTCAAAAGGATCTATTGTATCTGTTGGGCAAAAAGAGAGACCTCTACTTAATAATGTTATCTCATTGTCTTGTAAGGTGTACTTAGATAGATTAAATATGCCTTTAGATCTTTCTGGATGGCACGAAGACGGTGGCTGAATTATGTGGGATTTCTCTCCCTGTTCCGGGGTCTTGACTTCTTTTTTACTGGTGTTTCTGCGCTTCCCTCCTCTGCAGCCTCTTGGCCGGAAATGGGTCTTTTTCGGGTGGTTTTCACAGGTGAATAAAATTGTGTGATCTTCATTGACCGAAGATTCTGATGGGTGTTTATTATGTTTGAACCGGTGTATGTTAATAGTGGACTTAGGAGCTGTGCTGTTTCCCAGGTTTTTCGTGGAGGGATTATAGGACTCTGGACTCTTGTTGCTGTAGGCGAGATCCGGTCTAAAAAAGGACTTTCCCCGAGGCTGGATGGTAATGCCAAAAAATTGTCAGGACTATTGATAGATACTGAGTGTGTGGAGATGTCGATGGATGTGGACAACTGGATGGACTGTGACGGGGATGGACAGATGGGATGTATTTCTTCCATCTGTGGTTTAGTGACTGGGGATCTTATTGGTGGGGACGGTAATTGTGGTTTATATGGTCTCAAGTTACCCACTGGGGTGCCATAGACAGATTTATTCGGATCCCCTGATAAGGTGTTTATTAGTGATGTTGATTCTTTCAATGTTGGTGTGGAAACTTTAGTTGGTGGTCTTGAAAGAATTTCAGGGGGAGTTTTAGGGGTATTTTTCCTACTTTGGGGCGGTGGATTTTTTGCCACAATCCCTGCATAAGTGATGACCCTAGGAGGATCAACTGAGGTGGAAAGAAAGGTAATGGGACGGGTAATTGACGGTATTCCCCTTTTGTTAGGGGGTTCTGTTTTTTTGGAAAATTGGGATGAGGGATGATTATTACTACTGTTATAGAAGGTTCTACCCCTATTGGATTTGTCTGGGATCAACTCAGTCCTAGGATATGAATTGTCTGATCTTCTATTGATGGGGAATGGACCCGTTATTTGAATAGGGGGTCTATGTTTCCTATCCCAGATTCTTATTTCTTGTTTCTTATAATCTAACAGGTCTCTATGGAGTTTTGAACATTTATTCAAAACTTCATTATATTCAAAGGTTCTAAACATTCTCCGTTTTTTGGTCATTTGAGGACCCGATTGTTTATTTCTCTTAAAGGAGGATGTATATCCCTGTAGTTTCGTGACTAAATTTGAGCAAACTTGTCTACGTTTGTGTATCAGAGCTTTCATGTAGTCCCTGGAGCAATTATCACTGATGGTTAGCCAGTGGTTCTTAAATGCGATATCCTCGGGAAAAGTGGGTTTAAGGGGAAGACGCAAACCTCGTGGTATAATCTCCAGAGCTAAATAAATTGAAAGAAAATACCAGTCTAATTCATTGTGTATGTAGTCCTTAATCAAAGTGGTGATGTTCACATCTATTCCTTGGATAGAGTCATGGGTCTCAACTCGGGTCATTGTGTTCCAAGACCCCGATGATGGTGTTTCTTTGGGGAACGTTTTTCCCATCCTTGTTAGTAGTTGATTCAATTCACGTTTTAATCTGTTCTGAAAGTCAGGAAGATCTTCTTCCAAATAACTCCATCCCGAGTCGGCCATCTTTCCTCTGTCCGCTGGTTTTTTTCCCGTAGTTTTGGGCCCCTCGCGGATCCGTAAAGCAGAATGTAGAGATACAAAAAGAGGATTATAGTACAATTTGAACTACCTGGTCTAACCGTGCACCAGGAGTCGCAAAATAAGTACCTAGAGTAGAGGTGTTATCCACCCACCAATCAGACGCCGGCCCCTCTTCTTCTTACCCTGCCTGGGAACCGGAAGAAGATGGCGGTGCGTTCCACAGTGGAACGCATCGCTAACATAGATGTTGCCGATGCACCAACCGTGGGAAAAATGTTAAGCCAAAAAATCAAACTAGAGGGGGCCCACCTTTCCCCCCTCCCGTTTCCCTGTCTACTACCCATAAAAAGATCTTCATCCATACACTAATCTTCCAAACCGATTCCCCAGATTAACATCAAACAACCGGAAGTAAATGGCGGTGCGTTCCACAGTGGAACGCATCGCGATTAGGAATACTCAGTTCTTCTTCTAAGGTAATGTCTTCGATATTTAAAACAATAAGACTAGGGACCACTATGTGCTTGTAGCAAGAGACATTAGGGAATATATGAATTAGATAACTCTGGAGGGAGACTTGATTTGATCCATGCAGACAGGAAGTGGGAGGTTCTATAGACTACACGTGCAAACTATAAATACCTCACTAGAACAACTCATCCTAATGACTCCTGACTGGTCTTGGAATCCACCAAAGCACTCCTGAAGGTATGGATCAACTTAATTCTTTTGGACCTATTGCTATGGACATATATGTCTTCTTCTTCTTTTTAGGTTTTCTCTATGTAGATTTTTTATATGTGTATATTTGTCTCTTGGTTGGACAGCAAACATGTGTCCATTATTTTATACTCTATATACGAATATATTTTTTTATATTGATATTATTGTTCATTATTTTATTACATTATATCATATTGCATTTTTTATCAAGGTCCCATTCATTCCTTCTATGTTGGGTATATTCACTCACAAATTCTGAATAGACCTGATCTATAATACATACTATACATATTTCTATGTTCTAGGATCCATGCACCCAATGAAAAATCTGAGATAAAATTCCCCTTTTTTGTGGGTGATTGTGTGACTATGTGTGTATGCATTGAAGCATGCGTATACACAGTGTTACACATACATACACCCATAAAAATATTTCTATATATAAAAAAAAAAGTTTTTTATTTATATTTTATTCTATATCTGTTCATATATATATATATTTTTTTTCTGTTAAAACTAAATTAATGTATTTATTTCTCCTGAAGAAGAGGGCCTCAGACCCTCGAAACGCGTTGAGCCTTGTATTAATAAAATGATTGACCAGAAGCCACATGTGTAGGCGGCGTTCAATTATTTACATCTCTACATACGATCCTGGCTGGGGGGGAAAAATAGTCCCAGGTGTATTGAGTTTATCCTGGTGACTGCCCCCCCCGTGAAGTGAGTGGATTTGATTTTATTCTTATCCTTGATTTTATTCTTACCCTTAATTTTATTATTATCACTAATTTATGACCTCTAACATCACACAGACCCCGGTGAAGGTCTTATCTACATCTTATATACTAATAAGAATCCATCTGCATTTACATCACGACTATTGACTGAGTGATTTGGCGCCTGATACGTGTTTCAAACTTTTTTTTCACGGGTGTGAAGGGCCTTTCTTCCTTTGTCCTTTCTACACCATCCATATCTCTTCATAAGTGGACAAGGGCAATCCTTGATCCATTGAAACACTTGAGCTGCCTATCTTGTTCCATAACTTCAGATGAGCATAACTCCTATATTGTTCTGTATAGAACCCTCCTCCGCCCCCTGGCGCCTCTAATAGCCTCTACTCTAGGTACTTATTTTGCGACTCCTGGTGCACGGTTAGACCAGGTAGTTCAAATTGTACTATAATCCTCTTTTTGTATCTCTACATTCTCCTGATGACATGAAGCAGTGGAATGATATTGTTCATCCCGTAGTCCTGGCGACTGACAAATAACGTGGCCTCCTCAAAGGGCCTGAGCAAACGGCAGGTGTCACACATAAGCTGCCACTGGCTGACATCAAAGTTACACAGGGGAGTACTCCTGTCCGCTTGGATCATCAGGAAATCGTTTATGGCCTTTCTATGTTCGTACAGTCGGTCCAACATATGTGGGCAGGGCCGGCGCCACAATTAAGGCGCCATTCAGCAGGGGGCGCCCCCGGGGTGGTTTAAAAAAACAACAAAACTTTGGTTATAAGTTAAATTAACAGTGGCGGCCGGCCAGCGGCGCCCCTCATGCTGCGCCACCTGAGCGGCTGAGCGGCTGAGCGGCTGAGCGCTCTAAAGAATCCCGGCAGGCTGCACATGTCATACAGCACAGACACAGCAAGCGCAGGCAGGCTGCGCAGCACTGAGCCGGCGGCCGGAGAATCGGATTCGGAGATGAGAGATGATGATGCATTGCATGTATTGTGCCGTCCCGCTGTGCTGTCCGATTCCTCCAGTTTCGAATCCAGACTGTCCAGTCCAGAGGGCAGAGGCTGAGCCGCTGCCTCAGTGAAGCCGTGGGGGTGGGGCGGGGGCGCACCGGCGCAGCAGACCAGAGAGACAGTCTGTCACTGACAGTGACAGTCTGACACCGCTGTCTGTCTCTCTGGTGGTCTGACGTCTGAGTGACTAACTGCTAGCTTACCTGGCTTCAGGCTGCTGAGGGTGGAGCGGAGGCGGAGCTCTGCCAACTTTGGAGGAGAACTTGAAGGCTGGCCGGGTTGGTAGTAGCTGAAGGCAGCTCAAGGGTGCCCCGCCGCCCTGAATGATCTTGATCTGAACCCCCTGACCCCTCCCTGACCCCTCCCACCCTTGAGCATGTGACGCAGAGAGAGGGATGTTGCGAAGGAGGAAGAGAAGGCCGCACACTGAGCAGCAGCCGAGCAGCCAGCCACGGCCACCACCAGCAATTTGCCTCCCCCGACCCCCAGTGCGACAGTACAGAACAGTAATTGCGGACCCATTCGGATTGAATGTACTTAACAGCTGCGGCGGGGCCCGGTGTATTAGAGTAGAATCACTGCACCGGGCCCCACCATGAGTGTCTCCGCCTCCTCCCTCCACACTGATGCATCTGATGGGGGATCTGTAGATGACACTTATGGGGATCTGTGGATGACATAAGTGTCATCCACAGATCCCCCCCGTAACAGTGCGTCATCCACAGATCCTCCCATAACAGTGCGTCATCCACAGATCCCCCCATAACAGTGCGTCATCCACAGATCCCCCCATAACAGTGCGTCATCCACAGATCCCCCCATAACAGTGCGTCATCCACAGATCCCCCCATAACAGTGCGTCATCCACAGATCCCCCCATAACAGTGCGTCATCCACAGATCCCCCCATAACAGTGCGTCATCCACAGATCCCCCCATAACAGTGCGTCATCCACAGATGATATGGGCAGATCATCTGATAAGGTGGGGAGGGGGGGGGGCGGCAATTTTTATCTTGCCTAGGGCGGCAAAAATCCTTGCACCGGCCCTGCATATGGGGGGGTAGAATTCCAACGGGTAGAAACATCACATATCAGCCTATGTTGGGGGATGCCCCTCTGCAGCTGCAGCTCAAGGTGGGGGTGCTTTGTGGTGTACGAGTGGCTGAAGTGCATGCAAATTTTCCTGGCCATTTTTTAGGATGTCTTGCAGATGGGTGGAAGACTTCAGGTACCGCTTGACAACCAGATTGAACACGTGTGCCATGCAGGGCGCATGGCTCAGCCCTCCTTGATGCAGCGCCGACACAATGATCTTCCCGTTGTCGGTCATCATGGTTCCGATTTTCAATTGTCGCGGAGAAAGCCTGAATTCGATTTCTTGCTGAAGGACATGGAGCAGTTCCTCCCCTGTGTGACTCAGTTTGCCCAGGCAAACAAGGTGCAGAACAGCATGACACCGCCGTGCCCTGCACATGTGGTATGCTGGAGGGGCAGTGTGAATTGTCCCTGCAGTGGAGGCGGACATTGTCGCTGGACCAATGGCGCGGCAACGTGGAGGCGGAAGCGGCGTCACCTGGCCTAGTTACTGATGCGGCTGTGCAGGAACCACATTCACCTAGTAGGCCGTAAAGGACATGTAGTTACAGCTCCACACGTCGGCACTGCCGTGCACTTTGGCAGACACGGACAGGCTCAAGGACTGGCGCACTTTCTGTTCTACATGTGTGTGCAGGGCTGGTACTGCCTTTTTGGCAAAGAAATTACAGCTTGGGACTCTCCACCTCGGCTCTAGTTCTCTGAAAGGTGCAGAGTCCACCACTTGGAAAGGAAGGGACTGCAGCACCAGCAACTTGGACAGGAGCACATTCATCTTCTGCGCCATTGGATGAGTGCACGCATACTGTTGTCTCTTGGCAATCGTTTCGGTGATCGATTGCTGACGGAATGAGTGATGAGGAGTAGGCGGAGAAGGAGCATCAGGACCAGCAGATGATGGGAAAGACAGACCGCTACCTTCGGCTCAGGTGGTGGAGCCTTGACTGCCTGAAACTGGGTGCGTGCAACTGGGTGATGCAGCGGTTGCTGCGGCAGGCTGGACCACCACATAGGAGCGACGGTTCTCCCAGGCCACTTTATGGCGATGCTGCATATGTTGACGCAGGGCTGTAGTGCCAACATTGGCACCCTGCCTACAGATTCTACATATGGCCACGTTCACCTACTCCGACAGCGTAACAAAAAACTGGCACACCGCCGAGTAGGTGATTTTACCCCCAACACTATGCACCGACTGACTGCTACCACTGCTGTCTCCGTGAACCCCTGCAATAGTACTTCCCAGGTAGTTAGGCTCCTGCGAAGCGAGTGATCTACCCTGAGCTCGTTTGGCTACCAACCTCCCACTGCTGCCACCCTGCTGACTCCCAGTCACGCTAGCGACTTGCTGGCTCCGCTGCTGCCTCACAGGCAAGCTGCCACTATTTTCTCCCGATGATAATGAAGCCCCTTCGTCACCCGGCTCCCAAGTGCGATCAGCTACATCCTCATCATCGAGTACTGTCTGCACGTCACTGATGTCCTCCTCAACCGTCTCTAGGTCAGGAGCCTGACCGCTCGCAACACCAGCTCCCACGCCGCTCTCCTCATCAGTACTTCCCCGCCTAGCGGAGGAAGCAGCGGATGTCTCCTCCAGATCTTCGCTGGGCAGTAGCTGCTGACTGTCCTCTAGTAGCTAGTCCTCACTGAAAAGTGGAGCCGAGCCAAGTGAATATAATACTTCTCGCACTGAGGGAACTGAAAATGACATAGGAAGGTTTAGGACAGGTGGGGGCACAGGGCCTACTCCCGGGCCATGCCAACTAAGTGTCGTATCAGAGGAACCCACTCTTGGCTGGGGGTGTCTGATGTCACTTGGGATGAAGTGGATGACCGAGTCAACCATTCATGAACCGCAGGGTTGCTGGTCAAGACACGACCGCTAGATGACACCAGGAGCTCAGGCCTCTCACTGCGACCCCTGCTGTCACGCCCCCTTACTCTGCTGCGACCTCTGCCTGCGCCAGAAACATTTAGGCCTCCACCACTCCCCTGTGCAGGGCCTGGCACTTCTCTATCTGACATACTGTTAGATCAAATAATCAAATGTTTTTTATTTCGCCACTAAAACATGGCAAATAGGGTTTTAGAATATATCACTGCACCGATGAATGGCAATTAGGACCTAATTTTTTTCAACTTTTAGACAACACAAAAGGCTTTTCAACAGATAAGTGCATCTCTGAACGGCGGATATATTTTTATTTTGCCACTAATACACAGCAAACAGGGCTTTAGAATATATCACTGCACCGATGAACGGCAATTATGCCCTCATTTTTTTCAACTTTTACACAACACTAAAGGATTTTCAACAGATTAGTGCAACGCTGAACGGCGAATATATTTTTATTTCGCCGCTAATACACGGCAAACAGGGCTTTAAAATATATCACTGCACCGCACAAAGGCAAATATATTTTTCTTTTGCCACTAATACACATCAAAAATGGCTTTACAACATATAACTGCACAGCACAAGGGCAAATAAGACGTACCCTAGAAATATTTCCTTGTAATAAACCCTGTTAATGGCTCTATCAAACAGCACTTGCACCCTAATAACAAGAACGGTTTGCTGGAATTACAGAGCTGTATAATGGCAATTTGGATCCCCAGTCAGTGCAGCAAGGTGTAATATGATTGTTCCTATTACCCAGTCAGTAACCTCCCCTACTGAACCTTATTCTACACAAATGCTGTGGAGCGATTCCTCCCTATCCTTTCCCTGCACTTATAAATCGTTTTTTCGCCACAATCAAGTCTTTCCAATCACTGTCCCTAGAGCCTGCAGATGTCTCTCCCTGCACTAAGTACACTGGTAAATGGCAGAATCTAAGATGGCTGCCGCTATTTATAGGACTATGACATCACAGGGCTGTCTGGCTGCTCATTGGCTGCATGCATGGCATTATGGGTGATCCCACCTTCCCAGATCATTTCTCCATGTCCTCACACGTGCAGCAGCCATTTTAGGAATAAATGCGATTCGTTACCACGAAGCGCGAGGAAACTCGGCTTCGGTGCGAATTGAATTTTTCCTGAAATTCTGAATGAATTCCACTTCGTCAGCTTCGATTCGCTCATCTCTAGTAATGATTCATGACGAGATAAAAAATTTGCTGACTCAAGAATTGCTTACAGTATTTTCCTTGAATGCATAAGATTCATTGAATGAATGACCCAACACAAAGCAGGGCTTCATGAAATGCCATCTCTTAGAAGATCTGTCAGAAATAAAACAGATCTGTCAGTGTCACAAGGAACAATAGGACAAGGTGGACAGCCGGGTAGAAAGGGTGGGAACATAGAGAATGATAGCATCGGGGTGGGAGACTATCCAGGGGAGGAGGGGAGATGAGTAGGAAGTAGATGCTGGAGATTTGAGTGCAGATGACAGGTGTTTGTAGTAGATGGAACCTGGTAAATGATATTCTGAAGATACTTGCCATTTCGATATTTGGCATATCAGTTTCATCCTGTGACACAGCTTAAAGTTTGCTTTCTGTATGCTCTTGGACATATGTATCCACCCTCACTAGAGTAGGAGGATGAGACACATACAGATGACTGAGCTATTCCTGAGAACAGTCGAAAGCCATTGTTACGTATAGAACAGATTTGCTTGGGTGCATGACTCTAACTCACGCTGAATCACAACCTTTCGAGGCAGAAGTGTTATCATGCATGTGGGCTAAAATGTTACATCATGACATAGCCTTTGTCTTCTCGATCCCTCGGGCAGAGCTTATGTTATGTATGTACTGAACTTCTGCTATCCTGGCTGCAGTCTGCAGGCAGTGCTTTATAGATGATGGTTGCATTGTATTCTGCTGGGTTCATTCTTGTCTCCATTGCAAGTTTGTTTGCATGGCAACTGATCTAAACCGATGAGGCTGTGTTCACACCCGCGTTGGAGGAAACAATGGAAGCCTCCATCGGCAGTTCAATCACTTTTGGAGTCAAGAATAGCACAGTAGGTTTTGCTATTCTTGCCATCAAAACTTTGACAGAACCCCACCATCCCTTAGAAATGAGTGGGTTGAGTCAACAGATTAGTCATGATTAAGTCATACATTGTAAGGGCTTTGGCCAATCGTCAGATGAAAATATCCACTACAGATTGAGATTATATATTGTTGTTGATCAGTTTCTGCATTATGGATTCAGTTTCACCATTTTTTATTCAGAATTTTACAAAAAGTAAGAACAATATATGGAAAATTGAGAACAAGTTGTTCTTGCAATGTCAACAGTAAATAAATATGGCAACAGCGCTAAACAGGTGTGATGTAGAAACATGAAGTGAATGCAAGGTTAAAATCAGAATATACTTGTAGCATCAATTTACAGTAAAACCAACCAAAAAGCTGTGTCCCCACTTTCCAAAACTGATTCTAAAGTAATAGCAAGCATTTTCCTGGCAGGGCTACTTTACCCTGCTGCTAGTAGCCCCACTCTTGGGAACTGTAGCGAAAGAAGATGGCTTGGGCATGAGCCGGCACCCTTTTCAGATTCGTCTGTCAGCTACCGACCAACTTTTGACTGGGGAAGAAGAAAAGACCTGCTGCCAGGAGTCACTGCTCTGTGGATCCAAGTTCAAGAAGAAGAGTAGATGGAACAATGCCATATGGTCAAGATGGCAGGAAGAATACTGAACACCGATCAGTTGCTACTACCTCTGTCTCCAGTATGTGAGGTACAATTTGAAGAGGAGACCAATCAGGGGCCTATGTCGTTGACCATCAGGTCATTCCTCCTGGAGGTCATGTCATGTCCTCGCAACACACTGGCAGAAGAATACTGTGGTATCTTCTGGTGCCACACTTGTGTGAGCGTCTCTTCTCCCCTACCGAGGCCTGATGTTTCCATAAGTCCAGCAGCCAAGATAAGTCCCAGCTAATGCCACTGTAAACCATGAATCTGTTCACACTTCCATGAGCTGAACCTCAGTCAGTCATCCGGTCGGAGCTGTTCGCCTGATAAGATGCAAGAAGCTCTTTGCCACTGCCGTTTGTTGTGAATGTGGGACTTGCAATACAATGATTGTCAGCCTGATAATTTTAACCTCCTTTGAGGTAGGCCACTCTTACTCCATGCCCCTCCCCCCTGAAGCTCCAAAGTCTGAAATTTCCAGTTTCCCCACTGGTTGCTGCTAGAGTCCCTCCTTTACCATGCTGGAGCTACAGCCAGCAAGACCAGCCCTGAGGATCCAGATGCTACACAGGAAGCTGTAGATTCTAATCCGGCCTGAAGCTCCTGATGACAAGAAAAGAATCCAGAGCAATTAGAGTGCATTTAGGGTGAGATACTACCCCCTGTTTACATGTTTGTGTTTTTCGTGCCCTATATAGCTAACCTAGAGCCTCTCCATCTTAAAAGGACTCCACTATTATTCAGATAAAAAAAAAAAAAAAAGTTGTGCACATTGCACTCCCCTTTTTCTTCTCAGGTTAAACCAGAAAGCCAGAGAAGTTTGCATTGTTCTAAGAGCTAGTACCCAAAAGAATAACTCTGAAGTCACTAGAGCCCTTTGTGATCTGTTTCTGTAATATTTAATTTGCCCTGGACTTGTGTTTCCATGGACTCTAGCTTAACAAGAGCCACAATTCCAGGGATTGTTTTCACAAGTTTCCTTTGCTACCAGTAAATGTACTTAAACGCGTGTGAGCCCCTGTAGCTAGTTAGTTAGCCACTGTGACCTATGGACTGTATCTTTTAGGACTTAAGTAATTTTTCACTACTGTGGTTTAGTCAGTGCCCATGCTAATGTTGTGCATATACCTTAACCCTTTTTCTTTGCATCTGTAGTACAGGGAAGAGAGCCAGCTAGTAGGTGCGATTCTAAGGATATGCATCCTGCTGCCGCAGACAGATCCAAACACCAATTCGAGGATGGCTTGCCTTTCAGTAGGGGGGTGTGCAGTACTCCAGAGCAGGAGGTATCTGCACATGGTTTGTTATTTATTGTATTGTTGTATGTATTTCTGTGTAATGTATTGCTTTCAGTATAGCTATGTATTGATGGCACAGCAAAGGTTAACAATCCTGGCTTAGCCCTTGTAGGAAGGTATGTGTGGAATGACCCTACCCCTCACCTTAGGACAGTCTAGACTTGAGTTCAGGGAGAGAGGAAGCTAAGACTTCCTTTTTCTTAGGCCTAGAAAGCTACAGAAACTCACCAAAGAGACAAAGGAGAGAATTGGAGAACTTAGAATTGGCATAACTTAGCCTTGGAGTCAGTAAGGTAACCTGCTATCTAAGGATGCCAAGACTTTACTGCAGTGAGGACACATTCACACTTTGAAACAACTTGGGAAGTTGTATCACTAAAACCCTGTATCACAGGCTGGACATTACAGCGGGATACAGGGTTTTAGTGATACAACTTGGAGGATAGAGCAAGATAGAGAAATAACTCCCACCCTTGCTGTCTGGGAAAGAAGTGCACTGTGTATAGCTGGAATTATGTCTGCTATAAATGAATGTGCTACAACTCCTATTTTTCACTACAGAATAGAAAGACATTTATTCTGCTAAATTTGTCTTGGTTACAAACCCCTAACATCAAGGGCACCCTAGCTACTATCAGACAGGAGCCCCAGGATCAGGGTGTGCCCTGAGTGAAGAAAGGGTGTCCTGTCGCTGCCTAGCCCTGGGGAGCAACAATCTGAGGGAAGCCACTGTGATAGATTGTAATTGGAGCTGCTACCACTCCCATCCTCCGCTGTGGGTCCTCAGGGACTCGCTGCACAAAGTAAGCTTAAAGAGGACCTTTCATCGGTCCAAACATTGTGAACTAAGTATCATGACATATACAGCGGCGCCCAGGGATCTCACTGCACTTACTATTATCCCTGGGTGGCGCTCCGTTCTCCCGTTATGTCCTCCAGTATCAATATAAAAACTCCAGCAAATAGCGTTGCAAAAAGGAATCTTTTAATAGACATATGCGGCTGTGTAAAATTCATGACGTTTCGGCCATACATTAGCCTTCATCAGACTTCTGCCGCTTCAGGATGGATGTCCAGGATGTAGGCGTCTGTGTGAAATGTGCAATCGCACTGTCTGGGATGCGCCTTGGCCAGCGCTACAGCCTAGGAGAAGGAGACGCCCAGCAGAACAAGGGCAGACTCCGCCTACTATAACCAAGTCCCCTAAGTCTCCGCCTACTATAACCAACTCCCCGAACATACCAGAGGACATAACGGGAGAACGGAACGGCGCCCAGGGATAATAGTAAGTGCCGTGAGATCCCTGGTGCCGCTGTATATGTCATGATACTTAGTTCACAATGTTTGGACCGATGAAAGGTTCTCTTTAAAGTAATAAAAACCTGGTACAAAATAAACGTTCTTATTCAGTGGTGCAGTCAAGTTACGTTTTGGCTGGAAGTATACTTTAACCTGTAAAATGGGGTCAATTTTTGGGAGTTTTTAAAATTCAAAAATTTTATCTCCATATTCCATTCATTCTTGTGGATCACCTAAATGGTTAACAAAGTTTGTAAAATCAGTTTTACATCAGGGGGTCTTCAAATGTGACATGGCAGCTCAAAATTATCACAGTGAAATGCCTTCCAAAAACCATATGGCGTTCCTTTCCTTCTGCTCAATACCGTGTGCCCGTACAGCAGTTTACGACCACATATGGGGTGTTTGTAAAATCAGTTTTGAATACCTTGAGGGGTGTAGTTTCTAAAATGGGACCATTTATAGGTGGTTTCTATTATGTATGCCCCACAAAGTGACTTCAGACCTGAACTGGTCATTAAAAAAAGGGGGTTTTGGAAATTTTCTGAAATTTTTCAAGATTTGCTTCTAAACTTCTAAGCCTTCTAACGTCCCCAAAAAATAAAATGGCATTCACTAAATGATCCAAACATAAAGTAGACATATGGGAAATGTAAAGTAAAAACTATTATATGAGGTATCGCTATCTTTTTTAAAAGCAGAGAAATTAAAATTTGGAAAGTGGTTTGGGATTTTTTTTTTTTATAAAAATGAAAAATATTGACTGAAATTTACCACTATCATGAAGTACAACGTGTCTCGAGAAAACAATCTCAGAATGGTTTGAATAAGTAAAAGCGTTCCACAGTTATTATCACATAAAGTGACACATGTCAAATTTCCAAAAAACAGCCTGGTCCTTATTTGAAATATGGCAGGGTCCTGAAAGGGTTAAGTGTAATAGAAATGTTGGTCCTATGCTCCAGTTTTGTTTTGCTCTAGAGATGTATATTATATTATAGCACCCTTAGATTCTGCTGGTCAGCGTGAACTGATTATTTTATGATGTGAAAAAACTAAAATTTAGGGATGGTCTGGGTCTGGAATCTATCTGGGCTGGGCTGCAGTTGTTTAGGGGTCTGGGGTTTGCCATTATTTAGGGGGTCTGCCTGGGGTCTGCAGTTGTTTAGAGGGTCTCGGCTGGAGTTTGCTGTTATTTAGGGGTCGGGACTAAGGTATGCAGTTAAGGGGTCTGGACTGGTGTCTGGATTTATTTAGGGGGTCTGGACTAGGCCGTTATTTAACCCCTTAAGGACTCAGCCCTATTTCACCTTAAGGACTTGGCCATTTTTTGCAAATCTGACCAGTGTCATTTTAAGTTCTGATAACTTTAAAACGCTTTGACTTACCCAGGCCGTTCTGAGATTGTTTTTTCGTCACATATTGTACTTCATGACACTGCTAAAATTGGGTCAAAAAAGTTAATTTTTTTGCATAAAAAAATACCATATTTACCCAAAATTTAGAAAAATTAGCAAATTTCAAAGTTTCAGTTTCTCTACTTCTGTAATACATAGTAATACCCCCAAAAATTGTGATGACTTTACATTCCCCATATGTCTACTTCATGTTTGTAGTATTTTGGGAATTATATTTTATTTTTTGGGGATGTTACAAGGCTTAGAAGTTTAGAAGCAAATCTTGAAATTTTTCAGAAATTTACAAAAACTCAATTTTTAGGGACCACTACAGCTCTGAAGTCACTTTGCGAGGCTTACATAATAGAAACCGCCCAAAAATGACCCCATTCTATAAACTACACCCCTCAAGATATTCAAAACTGATTTTACAAACTTTGTTAACCCTTTAGGTGTTGCACAAGAGTTATTGGCAAATGGGGATGAAATTTGAGAATTAATTTTTTTGCCTAATTTTCCATTTTAACCCATTTTTTCCACTAACAAAGCAAGGGTTAACAGCCAAACAAGACTGTATATTTATTGCCCTGACTCTGCCGTTTACAGAAACACCCCATTTTTGGCCGTAAACTACTGTACGGCCACACAGCGGGGCGTAGAGTGAAAGGTGCGCCGTATGGTTTTTGGAAGGCAGATTTTGCTGGACTGTTTTTTTGACACCATGTCCCATTTGAAGCCCCCTGATGCACCCCATGAGTAGAAACTCCATAAAAGTGACCCCATCTAAGAAACTACACCCCTCAAGGTATTCAAAACTGATTTTAGAAACTTTGTTAACCCTTTAGATGTTGCACAAGATTTAATGGAAAATAGAGATACAATTTCAAAATTTCACTTTTTTGGCAGATTTTCCATTTTAATATTTTTTTTCCAGTTACAAAGCAAGGGTTAACAGCCAAACAAAACTCATTATTTGTGGCCCGGATTCTGTAGTTTACAGAAACACCCCATATGTGGCCGTAAACTGCTGTACGGCCACACAGCGGGGCGTAGAGTGAAAGGTGCGCCGTATGGTTTTTGGAAGCCAGATTTTGCTGGACTGGTTTTTTGACACCATGTCCCATTTGAAGCCCCCCTGATGCACCCCTAGAGTAGAAACTCCATAAAAGTGACCCCATCTAAGAAACTACACCCCTCAAGGTATTCAAAACTGATTTTACAAACTTTGTTAACCCTTTAGGTGTTGCACAAGATTTAATGGAAAATAGAGATACAATTTCAAAATTTCACTTTTTTGGAAGATTTTCCATTTTAATATTTTTTTTCCAATTACAAAGCAAGGGTTAACAGCCAAACAAAACTTATTATTTATGGCGCTGATTCTGTAGTTTACAGAAACACCCCATATGTGTTCGTAAACCACTGTACGGGCATACGGCAGGGCGCAGAAGGAAAGGAATGCCATGCGGTTTTTGTAAGGCAGATTTTGCTGGACTTTTTTTTTGACACCATGTCCCATTTGAAGCCCTCCTGATGCACCCCCAGAGTATAAACTCCAAAAAAGTGACCCCATTTTAGAAACTACGGGATAGGGTGGCAGTTTTGTTGGTACTAGTTTAGGGTACATATGATTTTTGGTTGCTCTATATTACACTTTTTTGTGTGGCAAGGTAACAAGAAATAGATTTTTTGGCACGTTTTTTTTTTTTGTTATTTACAACATTCATCTGACAGGTTAGATCATGTGGTAATTTTATAGAGCAGGTTCTCACGGACGCGGCGATACCTAATATGTATACAATTTTTTTTATTTATGTAAGTTTTACACAATGATTTCATTTTTAAAACAAAAATAGTTTTAGTGTCTCCATAGTCTAAGAGCCATAGTTTTTTTCAGTTTTTGGGCGATTATTTTAAGTAGGGTCTCATTTTTTGCGGGATGAGATGACGGTTTGATTGGAACTATTTTGGGGTGCACATGACTTTTTGATCGCTTGCTATTACACTTTATTGTGACGTAAGATGACAAAATGGCTTTTTTTACACCGTTTTTATTTGTATTTTTTTACGGTGGTCACCTGAGGGGTTAGGTCATGTGATATTTTTATAGAGCCGGTCGATACGGACGCGGCGATACCTAATATGTATACTTTGTTTTATTTATTTAAGTTTTACACAATGATTTCATTTTTTAAACAAAAAAAATAATGTTTTAGTGTTTCCATAGTCTGAGAGCTATAGTTTTATCAGTTTTTGGGCAATTATTTTGGGTAGGGTATGATTTTTGCGGGATGAGATGACGGTTTGATTGGTACTATTTTGGCGTAAATGCGACTTTTTTGATCACTTTTATTACCTTTTTTGGGAAGTAAGGTGGGCAAAATTTCAATTTCCTAATAGTTTTTTTTTTATATATATATATCAGGTCATTACGGACGCGGCGATACCAAACATGTGTAGGGAATTTTTTTAAATTTTTTTTTTATTCAGTGATAAATGTGTTTTTTTATTTTTACTTTTTTTTCACTTTTTTCACTTTTTTTTTGACCCAGACCCACTTGGTTCTTGAAGATCCAGTGGGTCTGATGTCTGTATAATACAGTACAGTACAATATATATTGTACAGTACTGTATTTTACTTACACTTTGTCTGAACAGATCTATGCCTTCAGCACAGATCTGTTCAGAACCATGGACAGCAGGATGCCTGAGAAGGCGTCCTGTTGCCATGGGAACCTTCCCCCTCTGCTCAGTAGTGGTCAGAACTGCGCAGACGGGGAAGGGTAAGGACGGGGCTTCGGGGGGCTGTCTGGGAGCTCTCTCCCTCTCCATTCGGGGGGCTGCAAAGGCACAGCAGCCCCCCGATGGGAGAGGGAGGGAGCTACTTCTTACTGTTAACTTTTTCCATACAGCGATCCCGCCTGCCGCACCGCCCGCCTCCCGCACCGCCCCCACCGCCCACAACTCCCCCCCTGCACCACCCGCCGGCAAAAAATCATGCATTGATGGGGGTTGTAGAATTTCTTCTCTCTATATTTTCAAAGTCTCTCTCTCTCTCTGCAGAATCTTAGGATGGAAATAAGGTTCTTGTAAACTTGTCTGTAATTCCCAGCTAAAGGGTACAGGATTAACATACATCTAGCCAGGACCGTGTCGAAGTATGAAGGGTGTATTAGCAATGTTCCTCTTATCGCACTAAAGTCTCTATGAATACCCTACTGACTGCAGTGCTCGGCCATGCAGATTCTGGACCTTCTAGTTCTTTCTTTCTCTCTCTGCAGTACTGTAAAGTAGAGATGGCTTTCTTGATGCAAATATCTCAGCTAGACTAAAACTTACTGAACAAGGAGCGGACCTAAGTCCATCTCCTAGCCTCCAAAAAGGGCAGAGTCAGATTTGTTAACCCTGACTTATCCATATAAAACTATGCAGGCACAATACAATACATCAGAACATTACATAACAGCAAATAACAATATTTTTTGCAAGTACCCTATTCAGGGGTACTGCATATACATTGAGTGGTCAAACCTGGAGCCTGCATTTAGGAGGTCCAGGGTTTATATTGATTTAGTGGGACTAATATAGTGCCTTTTTAGAGGGGTGATCTGGAGCCTGTGTTAGTTTAGCGGGTCTGGTCTGAATTCTATATTAATTTTCGGGTGTGATAAAGAGATCATATCTACTACCGGTATATGTAATTAGAATGCCATAGTTTGGGGTCATGTCATATACATAGCAGAAAAGGTGAAACTGCATCACTATTCGGAATCCTTAGGCCCCTTTAGACGGGCGAGATTTCCGCGTGGGTGCGATACGTGAGGTGAACGCATTGCACCCACACTGAATACGGACCCATTTATTTCTATAGGGTTGTGCACATGAGCAGTGATTTTCACACATCACTTGTGCGTTGCGTGAAAATCGCAGCATGTTCCTCTTTGTGCGTTTTCCACGCAACGCAGGCCTCATAGAAGTGAATAGGGCTGTGTGAATATCGCAAGCATCCGCATGCAAGTGCGGATGCGGTGCGATTTTCAGGCACGGTTGCTAGGAGACGATCGGGATGGAGACCCGATCATTATTATTTTCCCTTATAACATGCATTCTTAATACAGAATGCATGGAGGGGTTAAAAAAAAATTATAATAATTTAACTCACCTAAATCCACTTGTTCGCGCAGCCCGGCTTCTCTTCTGTTTTCATCTTTGCGGTGCACAGGAAAAGGACCTGTGGTGATGTCACTGCACTCATCACATGGTCCGTCACATGATCCATCACCATGGTAAAAAAAGATCATGTGATGGACCATGTGATGAGCGCAGTGACATCATCAAAGGTCCTATTCCTCAAAGAAGAAGACAGAAGAGATGCCGGCTGCGCGAACAAGTGGATTAAGGTGAGTTAAATTATTATTATTTTTTTAACCCCTCCAGCCCTATTGTACTAAGCATTCTGTATTAAGAATGCTATTATTTTCCCTTATAACCATGTTGTAAGGGAAAATAATACAATCTACACAACACCTAACCCAAACCCGAACTTCTGTGAAGAAGTCCGGGTTCGGGTCTGGGTACCAAACATGCCGATTTTTCTCACGCACGCGCAAAACACATTACACTGTTTTGCACTCGCGCGGAAAAATCGCGCATTTTCCCGCAACGCACCCGCATCTTATCCGGGCCAAAAACATGACGCCCGTGTGAAAGAGGCCTTACTCTTAAAAATAGGTGAGCATGACGTACCCTTATCATAGGGTAAGATGAATAGGATAACATATATAATCGGGGGCGGACTGGGAACTTAAAGTGGTAGTCGGGTCCAAATTTATGGAAGGCAGGGCCAGCAATACCATATTGTGGCACATTGTATCACCTCAACAGAACCAAATACCACATTCCAACACAAAATACTGCCGCCAGCAGCACAAAATACATTCCCAAAAACTTCCGCTGGCCGGCTGTAAAGAGGGCTCAGGAGGCCTCCTGGGCATTGGCCCGCCAGGAAGATTCCCTGTAAGATCTATGGCCAATCCGCCCCTGTATATAATACAAATTGTCAGGAAGCATCACAAGCGGATCTGTTCACCCGGCACAATCCAGCTGGTTACATTAGAAGCAGAACGCTTATCATGTTGTGTCCGTTAATAATTTAGCCGTATTATACACTAATTACAGAACCACCCAGATTTTACTATATATTAACAGATTTCAATTGAAATGTCATTTCTGATGATTGATCTCTGATTGGCATATGCCCCGTCTTTGACTGGTGGAGATACCCGTCGGCTATCCCATCTCCTCTGTGTACAGTCAGGGCTCAGCCTGATCAGCTGCAGTTCGCATAGGAACAGTGCACGCTACTCCTCCTTCCGTCTGATCGGTGATAGGCTCAGGCAGCAGTGGAGATCTTAGAAAAAAAAATGTCACCAGATGCCAAGAACTGGCATCTGCAATCTTGAGGCCTTTCTTTCACTTTCATCTCACTGGAATACACGCCAGCTGCGTTCAGACAATAGCATGAGACGTACTCTGACAGATTACTCACCAGTCACCGCATGCACTTAATACAATTCATCTGATGGGTGTTATGCTCCATAACGGGGTGGCGTTTTATCATTCTCCTGCTCAATGGAGTGAAAGCGTGGCCGTACTTATTGTGGAGGTGCGGTAAAGTACAGATGTAGCTGAGCTTGGCACAATGCACGCTGAGATCCTGACTGCTAGTGTTTGCCACCAAAACAACCCCATTCAGATGAATAGAACTGCTCTTCAGTCGCAGACATTTTCTGAAACAAAACCTGCAGCGTGTGAAGACCGCGGCACAGAATCAGCAAAGTGGATGAGCATTGAACAATCCTTATCCACACAGAATCCATGCAGACATTGACCTGTGAAGGTTTTTCATGCTGTGCGTTTCCGCGCCATGTGTTACTTGCGGTTTTTGGTGTGGATTTGATGTGATTTTGTCGCAGATCTCGCTCTTCCATTGAAAAAGGTGAAATCCGCACCAAAAATCCCACGAAGAATTGACATGCTAGGGCAGGGATCAGCAACCTTTGACACTCCAGCTGTTGTGAAACTACAACTCCCAGCAGGCTCAGAGAACAGCCAAGCAAGGGTGCATGATGGTACATGTAGTTTCACAACACCTGGAGTGCCAGAGGTTGCTGATCCCTGTGTTAAGTCTCATTCACACATCCGTGTCCGTTTCCGTGAGCAGGTGGTCAGTGATGCATCCGTGAAGTATCCGGGTTTGGTCCATGTGTCCGTTTTTTGCTGTCTGTGTTTCACCGACACTTAACAGCTGAAAAATAATTTTCAAAGCATCTCGTTTTCACGGACACATAGACTATAATAGGCTTGACGGACAAAATAGAGCATGCATCCGTGCTAAAAACACTGACCCACGGACCGTTCTAAAACGCTGATGTCTGAATACACACATTAAGAGCTCATTGACACAAACGTTTACAGAACCATTAATTTCAATGGGTCTGCAAAAAAAAACAAAAAAACACGGATGCATTCTGTTTCCGTATTTCCGTTTAAAGATAGAACATGTCCTATTATTGTCCGCAAATCACGTTCCGTGGCTCCATTCATGTCAATGGGTCCGCAAAAAAACGGAACACATACGGAATGTACTCCATATGTCTTCCGTACCTGATCCCTTTTTGCGGAACCATCTATTGAAAACTTTATATCCAGCCCAATTTTTTCTATGTAATTACTGTATACTGTATATGCCGTACGGAAAAACGGAACAGAACTGGGGGAAAATAAAAAAATTGATCCAAGAAAAACGGCCCACAAAACACTGAAAAAGACATACGGTCATGTGAACGAGCACAGCACACGTCCGTAAAACACTGACGTGTGAATGAGGCTTTAGGGATTTCAAAATCTGCCGGGCAGGTCAATTTCCGCACAGAAGAAAAAGCAAAATGTACTGTACACTAACCCGCGGCATCAGGGCTCAGCATGTCAATGTATCCTTCAAGTTTCCACCTCAGATTTCTCCCTTTGCAATGTACAAGTTGAAATCCACTACAAACCTGCAGCAGTCTGCATGCTAGTCCTACAGACCTCTGCTGGCCGTTTTTCAACGAGAAGCTTCATTTCAGAAGCTGAACATCTGGCCTGGTCATATAATGATCACACAGCGCACGCCTCATTGCAAGGGAAAGCTGGGATAACGGCTCTGTAACCTTATTTCCTTCTGACCTATGCACAGGACCAAGGAAGATTTTTTATTCTCTGGAGTCTGGAACTAAACAGTGACGGTTTCCACTATTGACAACGTGCAGAGATTTTGAAAGCCACGGAGCACGGATGCACCAAATGCATTAGAAAGCTGCACCTTTTACTATCCAGTGAATCAACTACCTCTTTAAAAGGGTTAATCCTACCTTTTTAAGTGTAAAGTGCGTTAATGGATTTCTGAAACCTTCTTGCCCACACCACATAAATTAACGAGCTAATAGCACAGTCTTTATGCCAGCAGACCATTAATTGATGTTCTGGCTTTAATGGCACGTCGCCCTTCTGCATGCACCCAGTTCTATCGACAGCATCGGGTTGTAAGTGTACACTGTGATTGAGAGACGACATAATAAGCTCCTTTCCCCCAAAAAACCCTAATATGGATCACTACTTCACATTCGGGTGTTTAAGGGACAATGTGAATTTATTAATGACGTCACAGGAATTCTTTGTGCGTCTTCTCTGCATGTAAGTATATCTGGTAATGGCCGTATTAGGCCGCATCATTTTGGGTCAATTATCAGGATCGAGAGTTCATAGGAATGCTCGTTCCCGATAGTTGTCCCGCGTAATTGAGCAGACGATCAGCAAATGAACGAGTAAACTCTTGTGAGGGCGGGTTCACATTCACGTTATAAATTCCATAATAGATTTCCGTTCTAACAGAGTTATAATGGAATATAAGGGAATTTTAGTACGGAATGCAAAACGGAACACTTTAAGAGGCATTCGGTTTTTCTCAGTCGAAGGGCCTTTTTTTTTCCCCGTCATGTATAACGGAAAAAAACAGAACCGATATTTGTGGCCATAGACATGTATTAGGACGGATAAAAGCAGAATGCCTCGTTTTGCATTCCGTCCTAAAATTCTCTCATATTCCTATAACTTTGCTATAACTGAATTTATAACGCGAACCCGCCCTAACGCTCGTTTATCTTTGATCAGGATTATCGGCAGCATATCTCCCTATGTAATCAGGGATGTGCTGCCGATAATCAATAGAACTAAATGGGGGGGGAATGACTGCAGTACCAATTATTCCTCCCACATTCATTGCGCCAGTGCGAACCAGTCTCGGTACGGTATTCTAATGTGCCAAAAACACACATGGATTTTGCAACATGCAGATCAATTAAAAACTTACTTTGAAGGTTAAACTTGGTGATTCATTTCCACCATCTCTACTCGCTATCAGCACGTGACATAAATCTTTCTTTCCTTAACTTTCAAGTCTTCTGATAATCAACACTTACTTTCATCAACACTCAGCTCTCAGTCTACGATAAACTCTTGGATTGCTGCACATTTTAGGAATGTCCAGGCAAAAAAAAACCTGAAAGGACTGACTGTCACCAGCCTAAGGCCTCATGCACACGACCGTTGTGTGCACCCGTGGCCGTTGTGCCGTTTTCCTTTTTTTTTCTGCGGCTCCATTGACTTTCAATGGGGCCGTTGAAAACTCGGCTTGTGCACCGTTTTTACACCGTGCCCGTGACCCGTGTTTCTAGGCCGTGAAAAAAATATGACCTGTCCTATTTTTTTCACGGCCAACGGTTCACGGGCCCATTCAAGTCAATGGGTCCGTGAAAATCACGGATGCACCCAAGATTGTCATCCGTGTCCGTGATCCGTGTCCGTGATCCGTGTCCGTTTTTTCCTATCATTTCAATGGCAAACTTGACTTAGAATTTTATTTCATTTTTCATGTCCGTGGATCCTCCAAAAATCACGGCAGACCCACGGAAGAAAAAACGGGCACGGATCACGGTACAACGGAACCATGTTTTGCGGGACGTTAAAAAATACGGTCGTGTGCATGAGGCCTAAGAGGTGTCTTTAAACCTGCCAGTTCTAGGAATAATTTCACTTGTTAAACGGTCAGATATGTTGAGAGTGATATCTCAAGCACTCTAAAGACCCCTTTACGAGGGCCAATTATTGGAAATGAACATTCCTGATGCAGAACCCTGGGGGGAAGCATACTTGCAAATTGCTGTTTAATGCTTGTCATGTTTTTTAATGTCGTTTTATGCTCTATATACCCATTATGGTAATGTCAGGAAGAGACGGAGTTCATAAACTCTGCCACTACCCCTACAGGAGCAAAAGTGGAGAAAGGAAAAAAGGAGGTTATCCAAAAGCTACAAGGGACTGTGCTTTGTCCCTGAAGAAAAGGATAGAGAAGGGGCGCCACTGGGACCGTACGATGAAGGAATTGGAAAAATGAAATTAGTAAGATGGAGAGGCTGCTCTGGTGTAGGACAAAGCTAAACACCACAGAGAATTCGGAATAGATCAGTAGCGGGTAGGAGACGGGGGGTGGTCACCCACCCCGGGTGTCACACCGGTCACTGTATAAAAGTAGGAAAGTTGAGCGCCAATCTCCCAAACGTCAGAGTATAAGTAAGTGATGGTATTTATTAGTTGATGAAGTAATCAAATGTCACCAACCACAGGTGCTAGGGACTGGTAAGTAGGGCACAGTGGTGGGTTGGTAAAAAGTGCAAAAATATGGTAAAACTTGTAATAATATTAGGTCAATTACCAAATCGTGCAACACTGAAAAGGAATCAAATATGGATGCATAAAGAAGCAATCAATTCTTCAGAAATGCTAAAAACATAAAGATAATAATAAAAGTAAAATTATTAGTAAAAGTACACTCACTTCACAGGGGGGTCGCCACCAGGATAAACTCAAGACACCTGTGGCAAGTTACCCCCCTAAGCCGGGATCGTGTGTAAGTTGTTAGAGGTCGATGTATACGCCCTGGGTGTACAGCCTGGTTGGTAAAGCAGCAGACGAGTCCAGAAGTGCGCAATCAATCCTCTTTATTGGTAAAATATACGGCTCAACGCGTTTCAGGGGTCATAATACCCCCTTCATCAGGAGCAGAATATGGAGAATATGGATATTCTGCTCCTGATGAAGGGGATCTATTCCGACTACCCCTACAGAAAGCATGTGTGTGGATCCTGGATTTGCCCCTAGCTCAGTTATAGTCAGTTGTGAGTCAGAAAAAGAAGAGTGAGGAAGCAACTCTTATCTGCTACATTCCTCCCAGGACTGCACTAAAGCTCCAGAGACTCCCCAATCTCTGATGATTTACAGAAAGAGACAGGAAGGTTCAGAAATCTGCATGGAGTCAGTAAGGTAACCTGCTACAATATGCCATTCAGACCTTACTGCAGTGAGGGGAATACTGTTAGGATACCCTTCACACTTGGATACGACTACCACTCCCATCCTCCACTTAAGCTTCTCCTGGACCATCATTCCTTATAAATGGTCTGTGTAAATGTGCTGCCGGTCATCTGATGAGCGAGCCAAGCACCCAAAGTTACAATTTCAGGGACACAGACTGTCCTTTGTACAAAGGGATCTGCTGCCCAGAAACAACAATTCTCTATGGGGATAAGTGATCACAGTAGCAAACACTGATCCCCACGCAGTGCAGGGGGCTGCTGCATGTAAATGGCCTGCATAAAGGGTCCTTTAGGCTAGCTGCATATTGTGCGGATTAGGAGCGTTTTTTTCCAGTGTGGATTTATGTGTAGAACTGCAGCGTAATACAGCACCAGCAAAGTGTATACGACGAGACAAGCGTCATGCACCCTTTGCTTCTTTCCTCCATTCGGAAATTGACCTGATGTGTGGATTTAGAAACCTGCAGCATGTCAATTGTTAGTGCAATTTTTGGTGTGGATTCCCCTTTTTCAATGCATAGGTCGGATCTGCAGTAAATCTGCATCAACTCTGCACCAAAAAAATGCACATGAGCGAAAAACCGTTCAGATTTTCTGTTTTGAGATCTCCACTCGTGTGCAGGTACCCTCAGACTCCACCATTGCACCAACTGAAGGTTAATACTACCACCTAACAATGTTAAGAGCATGCACTACACTTGTAGGTTCTGTCAAAAGAACTAATGTAGAGCAAATACCGAAGCAACTATTGTTTAGTAGTTTTACAGTTTTATTTAGTAAATGAGCCCCTATAGAATAATGGTAGGGAATGTGTCACCGAAATTTTTAAAAACAGATAGCGATACATTTCCTTTTTTTCGAATGTGTTTTTATTTTCCCGATTGTAGATTTTTTAAATTCTGTTTCCTGAACAGGATTATGGGGGCTGCTATCTTGCCTGAGCCGTTCTTAACAGCATTAAGAGATATGATTTACAGCTGCCACCATGGGTTATAGACACAATGGACAGGAGCTGAACACGCTGACTTCTATGGGAGAGTTTTCTAGGCATCAGTTATTGCGAATGGTAGATCCCGTATTTTATATATACAGTCCAAGAAGTGATGCCCATTAGTAGGCCTAGTGGCCAGTGAGAAAACAGCAGCCTTTTTTTATAGATAGATAGATAGTGACATGGAAATTAAAAATAAAATCATCAAAAATTATTTAAAAATATGTTTAACATAAAAACAGGATTAAAAAAATAGGTAATTTTCTAATCGCACATTCCCTTTAAGGGGGTTGTATCATAGTGCCAATCTCCCCCATGTGCCAATATCAAGTGCCAAACCCCCCCATGTGCCAGTATCAAGTGCCTCTCTCCTCCCTCCATGTCCCAGTACGATAGTGCCATCTTGCCCCCACAAAAGTGTCAGTATCAAGTGCCTCTCTCCTTCCCACCCCACATGTGCCAGTATCATAGTGCCATCTTGCCCCCACAAAAGTGTCAGTATCAAGTGCCTCTCTCCTTCCCACCCCACATGTGCCAGTATCATAGTGCCAACCCCCCCATGTGCCAGTATCAAGTGCCAACCCCCCCATCTGCCAGTATCAAGTGCCTCTCTCCTCCCCCCCATGTCCCAGTATCATAGTGCCATCTCCCTCCCCTAAAAGTGCCAGTATCAAGTGCCTCCCCCATGTGTCAGTATCATAGTGCCATCTCCCCCCCATGTGCCAGTATCAAGTGCCTCCCTCCTTCCCACCCACCCCCCATGTGCCAGTATCATAGTGCCATCTTCCCCCCAATGTGCCAGTATCAAGTGCCTCTCTCCTTCCTACCCACCCCCCATGTGCCAGTATCATAGTGCCACCCCCTCATGTGCCAGTATCAAGTGCCTCTCTCCTTCCCACCAACCCCCCATGTGCCAGTATCATAGTGCCAAACCCCCCCATGTGCCAGTATCAGGTGCCAACCCCACTCCCCCTATGTGCCAGTATCAAGTGCCTCCCTCTCCCCCCCATGTGGCAGTACACTAGTACACTATTTAGAAAGAAAAAAAAAACACTTATACTTACCTCCATGTCAGCCTCTTCCGTCCTGTGTCCCACGCTGTATGCCCATAAATGGAGTCAGTGCTTGTGTATTGAGGCAGAGTGTGCTGGGGCAGCTGTCATATAAAGATATAGCAGAGCTGGGTGTGTTGGGGCAGCTGTCATGTGTATCGATGTACACTGGCTAGGAAAATCACCGCTCATGTGCACAGCCCCATAGAAATGAATGGGTCCGGATTCAGTGCGGGTGCAATGCGTTCACGTCACGCATTGCACCCGCGCGGAAAACTCGCTCGTGTGAAAGGGACCTTACACAGTCCCCTGCCCCCTCAATTAGACCCTGCCCCCCTTAATCATACCCAGTGTCACCCATAGCCAGTCCCCTGCCCCTTAATCATACTCAGTGTCACCCTTATCCAGTCCCCTGTCCCCCTTAATCATACCCAGTGTCAACCAAAGCAAGTCCCCTGCCCCTTAATCATACCCAGTGTCACCCTTATCCAGTCCCCTGCCCCCCTTAATCATACCCAGTGTCAACCAAAGCCAGTCTCCTGCCCCTTAATCATACCCAGTGTCACCCTTATCCAGTCCCCTGCCTCCTTAATCATACCCAGTCACCCTTAATTTAAGGGGGGCAGGGTCTAATTGAGAGGGCAGGGGACTGGGTAAGGGTGACACTGGGTAGGATTAAGAAGGGCAGGGGACTGGGTAAAGGTGACAGGGTATGATTAAAGGGGGCAGGAGACTGGCTATGGGTGACACTGGGTATGATTAAGAAGGGCAGGGGACTGGGTAAAGGTGACAGGGTATGATTAAAGGGGGCAGGAGACTGGCTATGGGTGACACTGGGTATGATTGTACTTGTTTGCACTTGCACTTAAATTATCTGTAATTAAAAAAAAACAGTTTGTTACAAAGATTGTTTTCCGCTTTGTGTATGTTTAGGTGAACGAGGGGGGGGGGGGGCACAAGATTAGCTCACACAGGGCGCCTGAACACCTAAGGCCAGCCCTGGTGGAGGCACGACCACCTCTTTTGGATTGAAGGGTGGTCATAACCCCTGGATATGAGCCGTGTATAATGTGATGCAAAAATGAAGCTAAAATACGCCTATAATTCAGGTGCAGATCGCTGTGCAATGGTTAGTTGCGATTTTTCAGCGACTAATCTGCGATTTTTTCCCCGTTCACATCAGGTCTAAAAAAGTGGGCATGGCGTGGGCTGGGAAGTGGACAGGCCAGCAAGTCCATCTCATTTACCATTTTCTACCATTTTCAGGTGTAGAAAAAGGTCTAAATCTAAGACAGTAAGGAAGCTGCACCTCTTCCTAACTTCGGCAGATCCTTCGCCAGCGCAGGGGCTTATTAAGACCAGCGTCTAAAACTCTGGTCTTAATAAATAACCCCCATAGTCTTCAAAAATTATTTTACACTGTGCAGAATTCATGGTTCCTTCAAAAAAGTCAAATGTTGTCAGACAAGAGAACCAAGAGCCAGGGCCTGTGTTGACTTGTCTGCACCAAGTCGACTAATGTGTAGCAGTCCTGTCACGTACACACAGTACAGGCAAGACTTCCCAAACTTTTATGGCCACAAAATATTCCACCAAGGCAATTTCACTGATCATTTGTCTGCTAGCAGAGAGGATGCCACCGTCTTTCAACTCCTATTAATTTGTAATAGGGAGTGATTTATAAGTAAAACATTAGGGCTGGGGCTAAAGCTAAATGGGTTGTCCGTCTTAAACAAAAAATGAATGACAGACAAGAAAGTGTGCAAAAATGAAAAACATCACTCAGCTTTAAAAAATCCAGCCAATCCAGTGCTGAGGCTCCCGAATCACCATAACTGGTCCCTGCCACATCGGAAGTGATGTTGTCCCATTGGTAGTCATATGACCACTGCAGCCAATCACTGGCCTCAGTCGAGACATGTGCACAAGCAGCTCATAAATATTAGAAGGGTTTTTTCGGGAAAAATATTATTGGTTTATTCATTTTGCAGATCTATGGCATTGTACCCAAACTGACTACGCATTGATGGTCATCGATGTTTTAACCTGAAAAACACCTCGAAATTATTTTCACCATCTAAAAGAAAAAATATTATTCTTTACCATATATGACCATGAAAGCAGTATTGTGAGGTCATGTGATTTCAGCATAAATATAACATCACTGCGGAATCACATGTGCACTTCTGCATTTTCTGTTTCCAAATTTACGATTGGAATGGGAACATGGTTTCAGTATTATACTGTAATATCATGTTTACATTTCTATTATATGATTTTTCTTTTCATGACCATTGGGGCAGATTTTTTAAGGGTTTGTCTAGACCAGGGGTGCACAACCTTTTCTGGTTGGGGGCCACATTGTCACACTGAACCAATTCCAAGGGCCGAAAATCTAACTTAAAGTGGCATTAGTAACTGAAATATTGTACTTATGTCATATTGAACATACAGTATATACCATAAATGTCTAGTTGCACCTTCACGACTCCCATCTAATGGTAGAATTCATGTAAGATACATGTGAGCAGCCATAAGACATAGACATACATGTCTGTTACCAGATGTCTGGGGGCCCTACAGAATGGTATTAAAGGACCACATGTGGCCCTTGGGCCGCAGGTTGTGCACCCCTGGTCTAGACAATCTGTTTATCCAGACATACATACCATTACATACAGTCATGAGAAAAAACAAACACACCCTTTGAATTCTATGGTTTTACATATCAAGACATTAGAAGGTCTTAATTCCAACTTTAGATGACCAACAACACATGAAAAATTACACTGTCATTGTTTATTTTACAAAAACTAGGCCAAAATACAGAGGCTTTGCTTCCATAGGACTTAAGAGTACAGATAAGCAAATCAATTTGTACAAACCGATTTGTTCATCAAAAAGAATTCTTGAGTAGTGAGGGGCTGCCCCTTTTCCCAATCAATAAGCTCCTCTCTGCCACTTGATTGACAGGGCCAGACATCTCTCCCAGGCCTGACTGACTATCTCACGCCTGCCCCGTTGCTCCAAGTAGCAACTGTGCATGCACTGCTACACTTCTGGATAGTGGCGCATGAACAGTCACAGCACCAGCAGTGGCAGCAAAGCCTCTGCATTAGCACCACTACTTGTGGTATTGCAGTGTCGTAGGTGCAAGATTTTCAGGGCTGGGTGAGATCTCCAGCCCTTTCAATCAAGTGGCAGATGGGAGCCTCTTGAGCAGCAGGGACAATGCCCTGTTGCTCAAAAACACTTTATGATGAATGAATCGATTGATTACTTGATCATCAGCAAGTGTGACTACCTCTATAAAAGCATAGGTTTTGGTAGTTTGCTGGTCTGGAGCATTCAGTCGTGTGTTAACACAATGCCTAGGAGGAAATACATCAGCAATTATCTTAGAGAAGCAAATGTTGGTGCCTATCAATCTTGGAATGATTATAAGGCCGTTTGCAAAAAAAAGTCCATTATTCTACAATGGGAAAGATTATTCACGAGTAGAAAACATTCAAGATAGTTGACTATCTTTCCAGGAGTAGATGTCTCAGAAATTCACCCCAACATCAAACTGTGCAAAGTTATGCTCAGAGAAATTCGAAAAAACCCAAGAGCCACATCTAAGACCTTCAGGCCTCAGTTAGCATGTTAAATGTTCAGATTTGTGACAGAACCATTAGAAAAAAGCTGAACAAATATGGCTTGCTTGGAAGGGTTGCCAGGAGAAAGACTCTTCTTTCTAACAGGAACATGGTAACACGGCTTAAACTTGAACGGAAAGGAAGAAAGATCCAGCACCTTGTTTTTCTTGCTTGACGTTTATTCCACAAACCAAATGTACAGCGGTGATAGAAACCTCCAAAAATAAGCCCCAGTACGGTCTACATGTTTCGAACCAGATGGTTCTTAATCATGATTAAGAACCATCTTAATCATGATTAAGAACCATCTGGTTCGAAACATGTAGACCGTACTGGGGCTTATTTTTGGAGGTTTCTATCACCGCTGTACATTTGGTTTGTGGAATAAACGTCAAGCAAGAAAAACAAGGTGCTGGATCTTTCTTCCTTTCCGTTCAAGTTTATATGCTTGGGTCTCATCCCATCCGTGCACTCTTAAAACTGTTGATGCAGGTGAGCTGGACTTTTACTATTATTTGTAACACGGCTTAAGTTGGCAAAGTTGCATCTGAACAAACTACAAGACATCTGGAACAATGTTGTTTGGATAGACGAGACCAAAGTGGACATATATGGCTATAATGCACATCAACACATTTGGTGAAAACCAAGCACAGCATAACCATACAAAAACCTCATACCAACTGTCAAGCACAGTTGGGGAGGGGAGATCATCTGGTCTTGTTTTGCAGCCACAGGACCTGAGCACCTTCCAGTCATTGATTCGACCATTAACTCATTCTATCCAACAGCTAAAACTTGGCCAAAAATGAGTCATGCAACAGGACAATGATCCCAAGCACACCAGCAAATCTACAACAGAAAGTGAAGACTCAATGGCCCAGTCAAAGTCCAGACTTCAACCCAATAGAAATGCTGTGGCAGGACTTTAAGAGAGCTGTGCATAAACGAATGTCCACAAACCTCTATGAACTGATGCAACATTAAAGGTTAGGCCAAAATTTCTCTAGAATGATGTAAAAGACTGATAAAGTCACACAGAAAATAACTTCCACTTCCAAGGTGGTCCTACAAGCTATTGATTCATGGGGCATACTTAGTCTTTCACACATGGTTTTTCCATTTTTGTTGAATAAATAATGACACGGTGGAATCAATTGTGTGGTGTTCATCTGAAGTTGTAGTCACCTAAATTTAATACTTTCGAAGGACAAAGATTAGTTTTTTTATTATGTCCTGATACGTAAAACCAAAGAGGGTGTACATCTTATATTGGTGACCTATCCTGAAATAAAGTGGACAACCCCTTTAAAAAAAGATGGACAGCTCCTTTTGTAGCTGGCCAGCTAAGACCTGTCCTAGGTTGCTAGTATAGCTTATATGTGTATACAGCTAAACCTGCTAATAACCTTAATACAGTTCCTATGTTTATGTGTTAAAGACAAAAGCAGAGTTATTTACTGTGACATCATGTTTTGGATGTCATATAACTGTTATATTTTGTGTTCACAGAAGCAGAAAAAGATAATATGCCTTTTAGATTCATGTAAGGTAAGCTCAGTGACACAGCAGAAACAACAGAAAGCATAGTGTTAATCTGTTGTTGCTGGGCATAAGTCTAGACCAATCACAGCCAGCTTCTCACAGAGCAAGAGTTTTCACCAATCACAGCCAGCCTCACACACAGCCTATCTGGGAATTCCCCCAGATCCTGCTGCTAGAATCATTATTCACCAGAGACAGAAGCTGAAGAGACATTCACTCCACTGAGAGCTGGGTTTTTATGGGAACAAGAGGCCAAAATAGGTATTTAACAGTTTTATGATGTCCCTATTGTTAGTATTGTGATTAGAACTGTATACTGAACCAGTTATATATGTGTTTACTTGCAGTTCCACCAAATTCAATTGCAACCATGCAAATTCAATTGCAAAGTACAAATACAAATTGCAAATGGCAAGCTACAGTTGCAAACTGTGAACTACAGTACAAATACCATACAAAATATTGCAATCCAAATTGCATACAACTATACCAGATCATACTTAACCAAACATCAAATAGTCACTGCTAACTGCATCCTGCAAGTGAACTATAAGTTAGACCTCAGATATACTTAACTTTTAATAATCTAATCATAGAAAATGGACCCCAAGATAAATAGATAACAACATAGAAGATACAAAAAAAAGAAGCAATGCGGAAGGTGACCCCACAAATAATTGTGGCACTCAGTGACCAGGACACACTTAGATAACAAGAGGTGCACGGCAGCACCAAAAAAGTAACCAGGTGGTCCTACCGCTCTGATAAGGTGCTCCTTGGTACAACGAATTCCTCACCGGTGTTGGATGATACACGTACACCATTGCTAAAGGCAGTTTTCAAACACAGAGTTAGAATTGCTGGGCTAACTGGTCCTAGTGATGCCCTAGGGACCTACACTGGCCTAAGTGACCTGATCACGGATCCCGTGACCGGGCACAGTCAGGAACCTAACCCTGGAATTAGTGCGCCCTATAAAGCCTTTTCCTGCCTAGTCCCTACACGCATGTTTAAAACATGCCTAGCATCCCTAACTTTGTGTTTGACAACTGCCTTCAGCAACGGTGTACGTGTATCAGCCAACACCGATGAGGCATTCGTTGTACCAAGAAGCACCTCATCAGAGCGGTAGGACCACCTGGTTACTTTTTTGGTGCCGCCGAGCACCTCTTGTTATCTAAGTGTGTTCTGGTCACTGAGTGCCACAATTATTTGTGGGGTGACCTTCCGCATTGCTTCTTTTTTTTTTGTATCTTCTATGTTGTTATCTATTTATTTTGGGGCCAATTTTCTATGATTAGATTATCAAAAGTTAAGTTTTAAATTAATCAATTTTCTGTATGACTAGAGAGTGAAAGAGACGCATGGTAGGAGGCCAAAGTCCAGAGTTAGAGTGCCTGCACCGCTATCCATGGAGAGACCACGTACTGCAGCCAGCTAGTTTCCCGCCATTAGGCCCAAAACCTGCAGCAGCGTATACAAGTCAGAGACAGGGGAAGAAAAAAGAGGGTTAGTCACTGGGCCTTCAAAACTAGGGTCCAGTGATAACTTCGCAGAAAACCAAAGGGAAGGCAGACAGTGTGGGATAAAAAGGTTCAACTCGATTTTACAAGATTATTGGTAGAGCAAAGAAGGGCAGGCTGCCAATGGTCTCAACCTAACCCTGATGCCCTCAGGGTAGGTGATTGGAAGGAAAAGTGATGTTGCGTAGAAACGCTAAAAAGGATCACAGAGGAGGCGCCAAAATCCCTAGGGTCTAGAACTTGGATAGTATATAGCCCAAAGATAGAAGCTTATGTGGTTAAATGTACGCAAGTGGAGTAGCAATACTTACACACTCACAAGATGTATATAGTCTCAGGATCAATTCATATATGGTAAAACAATGGTAAAGATAAAACAATAATATGCATATATAAAATCAAAATTTTAGTGACTCACTTCACCCAGGAGGGTAATGTGGGATAAAGCTCAAGACACCCACATCACACCTCCTGCACCTGGGTCGCCCGTAGAGTCTCAGAAACGAACAATGATCACTCAGGAGTCTTTGTTCTTTTTTCTTTTTCTTTTATTCCAAAGCCAGGGTAGGGGAGTGAGCATCTCAACGCGTTTCGGGGCCTCTTAGTGGGTCCCCTTCATCAGGAGCAGATACAGTCATAACAGAAAACAATGGGGTTTAAATAACAGAAAAAAAAACAAACAGCTTAAAATGACGTTACTTCCGGTGTCTGCATGCGTTCCACGGTGGAACGCACCGGACGCGACGCCCGATTGGCCGTCAGGTCGCCAGTTTACCAAAGAGGTTAATAAACATATAAGCATATAGATCATTCTCAATAGATGCGAGGATGATGAGTGGTGTTTAGATTACCAGTCATCACAGTCCTCGGATGTCTCTATTAGTTCTCTCAGTTTCTTTGGTGCATTCTCTGTGGAACGCATCTCGGACTTCCGGTGCGCTCCACCGTGAAACGCACCCGAACCGGAAGAGCGCATTTAACATGAAGAATCCTTTTTAACTTTCCCTATAATATATCTAAAAGGTAGCGGTCCCTAAAGGATAGGCTGGCAAGTAGCCCAAATGCGGATTTTATAAAAAGTATCCTTAACAAGGAGGGGTAAGGGCGGAGTCATATAATTGGCTACCTGGTCACATGATCGGGATCACATATCATCGGTCTGAAACTGTTGAGTACTAGCAGGACCTGATAAACTTCACGTCTACATACTATATTGATTAAAAATCATTGTGAAATCAAAGGAAAATAGCCTATCATAAATAATAATGATACTGATGAATTGATGATTTATCTAAATACCGGTGTTATTTATGATTATTGTGTGTACCAGTAGTTTGTTAAAAGATGGGCAAAAGATGGGCATACGAGTCAGAATAAAACAGGAGGATAAAACCTGAATGAGCTAGATAAACACATAGTAAAAAATCACAGTGATAAATGTAAAAATGGTGGGGATCAGCCAGATTAAAAAATTATCCATTTGGAAACAGAGTGAGATCTGAAGGGTAGAATAAGTATGAGCGGAACGTCAAAAAAGCATAAAGGATGTGTCACGGAAGGTGTACAGGAAACAAGACAATGCAAAATGAATATATGACTCACTGGATCCAAAACTAAGGAACAAAAGTGAGACCCCTGCATAAGACCTGGCACTCTCCCTGACTGCTCAGCCTATGCGAAAATCCCAATGGTGGATGATCGCATATCCACGTACCTCAACTATATACCACCTGAACACCCTACAATAGTAAGGGGACACGACCACCGACTCCCTACACTAGACACGGAGGGAGTCAGGGTCACCTGGGATCCAGCAAACAGAAAATCACAAATAAATTATTATTATCTTGTAGAAGGCTGGAAAATAGGATCAGCATGCACACACACTCCAGGAAGTTGTATAAGCCGCACACTAATGCATTATGGGGAGGAATTTAAAGGGATGCAATCCGTCCAACTACATGACAGCTGAGAGAGGCTAACGAGATGAGGAACTGAAATTCAAAACAAAGAAAACTCAAGGAGGAGGTTCTGAAAGGCTTCTGTCAGAGCTTCTCAGCTGTCTGGTTGTGACAGTACCCCTCCCTCTACGAGTGGACTCCGGACACTCAGAGCCCACCTTCTCAGGATGAGACCTATGGAAAGCCCTGATGAGACGAGTGGCCTTAATGTCCGTCACTGGGACCCATATCCTCTCCTCAGGACCATAACCCTCCCAATGAACGAGGTACTGGAGAGAATCGCGGACAAGACGAGAATCCACAATCCTAGAGACCTGAAATTCAAGATTCCCATCAACCATAATCGGAGGAGGAGGCAAAGGCGAGGGTACAATGGGTTGAACATAAGGTTTCAATAAGGACTTATGAAAAACATTATGGATCTTCCAAGTCTGAGGAAGATCAAGACGGTAGGCAACAGGATTGATGACAGACAGGATTTTGTAAGGCCCAATAAACCTAGGACCCAACTTCCAGGAGGGAACCTTCAATTTGATATTCTTGGTAGACAACCACACCAGATCACCAACATTCAGGTCCGGACCAGGCACACGTCTCTTATCTGCCACACGCTTATATCTCTCACTCATGCTCTTTAGATTATCCTGAATCTTTTGCCAAATAGAAGACAAAGACGAGGAGAATCTGTCCTCATCAGGTAAACCAGAAGACCCCTCTCCTGAGAAAGTCCCAAACTGCGGATGAAACCCATATGCACCAAAAAATGGTGACTTATCAGAGGACTCCTGACGACGGTTATTTAAAGCAAACTCAGCAAGGGACAAAAAAGAACACCAATTCTCCTGATTCTCCGCCACAAAACAGCGCAGATATGTCTCCAGATTCTGATTGACGCGCTCTGTCTGGCCATTCGACTGCGGGTGGAAAGCAGAAGAGAATGACAACCGAACCCCCAAGCGAGAACAGAAAGCCTTTCAGAATCTGGAAACAAACTGCGTGCCCCTATCAGAGACTATGTCTGAAGGAATACCATGCAATTTGACAATGTGATCAATAAATGCCTGCGCCAGCGTCTTAGCATTGGGCAAACCAGGAAAAGGGATGAAATGCACCATTTTGCTAAAACGGTCCACCACCACCAGAATCACAGTCTTCCCCGAGGAACGAGGCAGGTCCGTTATGAAGTCCATGGACAGATGTGTCCAAGGACGGGAAGGAATGGGTAAGGGAAGGAGAGGACCTGATGGCCGTGAATGAGGGACTTTGGCACGAGCGCAAGTCTCGCAGGCTGCCACAAAACCCTCAACCGACTTACGAAGCGCAGGCCACCAGAATCTCCGAGCGATGACATCCACTGTGGCTCTTGCCCCCGGGTGCCCAGCAAGGATCGTATCGTGGTGTTCCTTAAAAATCTTGTGTTTTAAAGCGAGAGGCACAAACAACCACCCAGTAGGACAAAGATCAGGAGCCTCTGAGTGGGCTGCCTGCACCTCTGCCTCCAATTCAGGAAAAAGAGCAGAGACCACCACACCTTCAGCCAAAATGGGACCCAGGTCTTCAAAATTCCCACCTCCCGGAAAACAACGTGACAGGGCATCTGCCTTCACATTCTTAACCCCAGGGCGGAACGTGACAACAAAATTAAACCTTGAAAAGAACAAAGACCATCTGGCCTGTCTCGGGTTCAGACGCTTGGCTGACTCCAAGTAGGCCAGATTTTTATGGTCAGTAAACACAGTAATAGGGTGTCTGGCGCCCTCTAGCCAATGGCGCCATTCCTCAAAAGCCAACTTGATTGCCAACAATTCCCTATCTCCCACATCGTAATTTCTCTCTGCGGAGGAGAGTTTCTTCGAGAAAAAGGCACACGGTCGCCATTTGGCAGGAGAGGAACCCTGAGACATGACCGCACCCACACCCACCTCAGAAGCATCAACCTCAACTATGAAGGGTAGAGAAATATCAGGTTGTACCAAGATGGGAGCGGAAGCAAAAGTCTCCTTGATATTAGAAAAGGCCTTACGCGCCTCTACCGACCAGGAAGAAAAATCTACCCCCTTTCTGGTCATATCAGTGAGTGGTTTAACAATAGAGGAATAATTCAAAATAAACTTCCTGTAATAATTGGCAAAGCCCAAAAAACGCATCAGCGCCTTCTGATTCTCAGGAAGCTCCCACTCAAGCACAGCGCGGACCTTCTCGGGGTCCATGCGAAAACCAGAAGCGGAGAGAAGAAACCCCAGAAATTGAAACACACATTTTTCCAGTTTCGCGGATAATTTATTCTCCCGCAGGATGAGCAAGACCTGACGTAAGTGTTCCTTATGAGTTTTGAAATCAGGAGAAAAAATCAAAATGTCATCCAAATACACTAATACAAATTTTCCCATTAAATGATAAAAAAAGCTGTTCACGAAATGCTGAAAAACGGCTGGGGCATTCATCAAACCAAAAGGCATAACCAAATTCTCAAAATGGCCCTCAGGGGTATTGAAGGCCGTCTTCCATTCGTCTCCTTCTCTGACCCTGACCAGGTTGTATGCCCCTCTTAGATCTAATTTGGAAAAGACTTTAGCCCCAACAATCTGGTTAAACAGGTCCGGGATCAGAGGAAGCGGATACGGGTCACGAATAGTGATACTGTTCAGCTCCCTGAAATCCAGACAAGGTCTTAAAGAACCATCTTTTTTCTTAACAAAGAAAAAAACCAGCGGCAACAGGTGACTTCGAGGGTCGTATGAGTCCTTTTCTCAGACTCTCCGAGATATAAGCACGCATAGCGACCCTTTCAGGTTGGGAAAGATTGTATATACGAGATTTAGGGAGCTTGGCGCCTGGGATGAGATTAATAGGGCAATCGTACTCCCTGTGCGGGGGCAAATCCTGAACTCCATTCTCAGAGAAGACATCCGAAAATTCAGAGAGAAAAGATGGTACAGTCTTAGTAGAAACCTCAGAAACAGATGTCGTGAGGCAATTCTCTCTGCAAAAGTCACTCCAACCATTTATTTGCCTCGCTTGCTAATCAATGGTGGGGTTATGTTTAGTGAGCCAGGGTAGCCCCAACACAAGAGGAGTAGGTAATCCGCTAAGGACGAAACATGACACATCCTCAACATGAGCATCACTCACAATTAAACGAATATTGTGAACTATGCCCTTTAATGATTTCTGAGAAAGTGGAGTGGAATCGATAGCAAAAACAGGAATATCCTTTCCCAAAGTGCACACCTGGAAACCATGAGTTATCGCAAAATGATTATCAATGAGATTGACAGCTGCTCCACTATCTACAAAAATCTCACAAAAAATGTTCTTTTCTCTCTAGCGCCACCCTGGAAGGCAGGACAAAACGGGAACTACAAGCAAACGGAAAACCTTCAATTTCCGCCTCAACCCTGCCAATAGTAACAGACGGAACATTTTTAAAAGATTTTTTCCTTTTTGTTTCTTTATTACTCCCAGAAAACTGCCTGAATCTCCTAGAGGGACAAACATTTGCCAAATGATTTATACCTCCACAACAAAAACAAACCTTCCCATGCGGGCTGAATCTTCTATTGTCAGAGGCAATCAACCCCAGCTGCATGGGCTCCTGCTCAGAAGGGGCTGACAGCGACTGAGACCCCTGCGCATAGAATGAGACCGCTGCACTGTCCTTGGACTGAGTATGACAGGAAGGAGAGATCTCTCCTCTCTCTCTAAGACGCCTGTCAATACGAACGGCCTGAGACATAGCAGAGTCCAAGGAGATCGGCCTCTCATGAAAGGCAAATGCATCTTTCAATCACTCTGAAAGACCATGGCAAAATTGACTTCGGAGTGCAGCATCATTCCAACCAGTATCAGCTGCCCATCTCTGAAATTCTGAGCAGTATATCTCTGCGGATTGTTTACCCTGGCATAACAGACGTAGTCTAGACTCAGCCAAAGCAACACGATCCGGATCATCATATATCTGACCCAGGGCTAAAAAGAAATCATCTACTGAACGGAGGGGCCGTGCCCCCACCGGCAGCAAAAAGGCCCACGACTGAGCGTTAACCCTTAAAGGGATGCAATCTGTCCAACTACATGACAGCTGAGAGAGGCTAACGAGATGAGGAACTGAAATTCAAAACAAAGAAAACTCAAGGAGGAGGTTCTGAAAGGCTTCTGTCAGAGCTTCTCAGCTGTCTGGTTGTGACAGGATGTACATATGAAAGTCAAAATAGGAATGATAATAAAGATAATTACTTTCGCCCTTAGTATTTTACTTTCGCCCTTACTTTCGCCCTTAGTTTTAGTTTCTTTTTTCGCCCTTACTTTCGCCCTTAGTATCTTTTTTTGTCTTTACCTTCGCCCTTACTTTTGCTCTTTAGTATCTTTTTTTTGCTCTTACTTTTGCCCTTAGTTTCTTTTTTTTGCCCTTACTTTCGCCCTTAGTAGATTTTTTTCGCCCTTATTTTCGCCCTTACTTTTTTTTGCCCTTACTTTAGCCCTCAGTTTCTTTTTTTTGCCCTTACTTTCGCCCTTACTATATTTTTTTCGCCCTTATTTTCGCCCTTACTTTTTTTTTGTCCTTAATTTAGCCCTCAGTTTCTTTTTTTTGCCCTTACTTTCGCCCTTAGTATCAATTTTTCACTCTTACCTTCGCCCTTACTTTCGCCCTTAGTGTCTTTTTTTCGCTTTTACTTTTGCCCTTAGTTTATTTTTTTTACCCTTACTTTTGCCCTTTGTTTATTTTTTCGACTTTACTTTCGCCCTTAGTATCTTTTTTTGCCCTTACCTTTGCCCTTACCTTTGCCCTTACTTTCGCCCTTAGTATCTTTTTTTCCCTTACTTTCGCCCTTATTTTTTTTTTCGCTCTTACTTTTGCCCTTAGTTTCTTTTTTCGCCCTTACTTTTGCCCTTAGTTTCTTTTTTTTTGCCCTTAGTTTTGCCCTTAGTATCTTTTTTTGCCCTTACTTTTGCCCTTAGTTTCTTTTTTTCGCCCTTAGTTTTGCCCTGTTTCTTTTTTTCGCTCTTACTTTTGCCCTTAGTTTCTTTTTTTGCCCTTAGTTTTGCCCTTAGTATCTTTTTTTGCCCTTAGTTTTGCCCTTAGTATCTTTTTTTGCCCTTACTTTTGCCCTTAGTTTCTTTTTTTCGCCCTTAGTTTTGCCCTGTTTCTTTTTTTCGCTCTTACTTTTGCCCATAGTTTCTTTTTTTCCCCCTTTCTTTCGCCCTTAGTATAATTTTTTTTTGCCCTTAGTATCGCCCTTAGTATCGCCCTTAGTTTCGCCCTTAGTATAATTTTTTCGCCCTTAGTATCGCTCTTAGTTTCGCCCTTACTTTTGCCCTTAGTTTCTTTTTTTCGCCCTTACTTTTGCCCTTAGTTTCTTTTTTTTGCCCTTACTTTTGCCGTTAGTTTCTTTTTTTCGCCCTTAGTTTTGCCCTTAGTTTCTTTTTTTCGCTCTTACTTTCGCCCATAGTTTCTTTTTTTTCCCCTTTCTTTCGCCCTTAGTATAATTTTTTCGCCCTTATTTTCGCCCTTCCTTTTTTTTGCCCTTACTTTAGCCCTCAGTTTCTTTTTTTTGCCCTTACTTTCGCCCTTAGTAAATTTTTTCGCCCTTATTTTCGCCCTTACTTTTTTTTTGCCCTTACTTTAGCCCTCAGTTTCTTTTTTTTGCCCTTACTTTCGCCCTTAGTATCAATTTTTCACTCTTACCTTCGCCCTTACTTTCGCCCTTAGTGTCTTTTTTTCGCTCTTACTTTTGCCCTTAGTTTATTTTTTTTACCCTTACTTTTGCCCTTAGTTTCTTTTTTCGACTTTACTTTCGCCCTTAGTATCTTTTTTTGCCCTTACCTTTGCCCTTACTTTCGCCCTTAGTATCTTTTTTTCCCTCTTACTTTCGCCCTTATTTTTTTTTTCGCTCTTACTTTTGCCCTTACTTTTGCCCTTAGTTTCTTTTTTTCGCCCTTACTTTTGCCCTTAGTTTCTTTTTTTCGCCCTTAGTTTTGCCCTTAGTTTCTTTTTTTCGCTCTTACTTTTGCCCTTAGTTTCTTTTTTTGCCCTTAGTTTTGCCCTTAGTATCTTTTTTTGCCCTTACTTTTGCCCTTAGTTTCTTTTTTCGCCCTTAGTTTCTTTTTTTTTCCCCTTTCTTTTGCCCTTAGTATAATTTTTTTTGCCCTTAGTATCGCCCTTAGTATCGCCCTTAGTATCGCCCTTAGTATATTTTTTTCGCCCTTAGTATCGCCCTTACTTTTGCCCTTACTTTCTTTTTTTTGCCCTTACTTTTGCCTTTAGTTTCTTTTTTTCTCCCTTAGTTTTGCCCTTAGTTTTTTTTTTTCGCTCTTACTTTCGCCCATAGTTTTTTTCCCCCTTTCTTTCGCCCTTAGTATAATTTTTTTCGCCCTTAGTATCGTTCTTAGTTTCGCCCTTAGTTTCTTTTTTTTGCCCTTAGTTTCTTTTTTTTGCCCTTACTTCCTTTTTTTCGCCCTTACTTTTTTTTTCGCCCTTACTTTTTCCCTTAGTTTCGCCCTTAGTTTCATTTTTTTCGCCCTTAGTTTCTTTTTTTTGCCCTTACTTTCGCTCTTAATTTTTTTTTTCGCCCTTACTTTTGCCCTTAGTTTCTTTTTTTTGCCCTTACTTTCGCTTAGTTTCTTTTTTCACCCTTACTTTCGCTCTTAGTTTCTTTTTTCCCCCCTTTCTTTCGCCCGTAGTATATTTTTGTTGCCCTTAGTTTCGCCCTTAGTTTCATTTTTTCACCCTTAGTTTCGCCCTTAGTTTCTTTTTTTGCCCTTACTTTCACTCTTAGTTTCTTTTTTTCACCCTTCGTTTTGCCCTTAGTTTCTTTTTTCGCCCTTACTTTTGCCCTTAGTTTCTTTTTTTTGCCCTTCGTTTTGCCCTTAGTTTCTTTTTTTGCCCTTACTTTTGCCCTTAGTTTCTTTTTTTCGCCCTTAGTTTCTTTTTTTCGCTCTTACTTTTGCCCATAGTTTCCTTTTTTCCCCCTTTCTTTCGCCCTTAGTATAATTTTTTTTGCCCTTAGTATCGCCCTTAGTTTCGCCCTTAGTATATTTTTTCGCCCTTAGTATCTCTCTTAGTTTCGCCCTTACTTTTGCCCTTAGTTTCTTTTTTTCGCCCTTACTTTTGCCCTGACTTTCTTTTTTTTGCCCTTAGTATCTTTTTTTGCCCTTACTTTTGCCTTTAATTTCTTTTTTCCGCCCTTAGTTTTGCCCTTAGTTTCTTTTTTTTGCTCTTACTTTCGCCCATAGTTTATTTTTTCCCCCTTTCTTTCGCCCTTAGTATAATTTTTTTCGCCCTTAGTATCGCCCTTAGTTTCGCCCTTAGTTTCTTGTTTTTTCGCCCTTAGTTTCTTTTTTTGCCCTTACCTTCTTTTTTTCGCCCTTACTTTCTTTTTTTCGCCCTTACTTTCTTTTTTTCGCCCTTACTTTGCCCTTAGTTTTGCCCTTAGTTTCATTTTTTTCGCCCTTAGTTTCGCCCTTAGTTTCTTTTTTTCGCCCTTACTTTCGCCCTTAGTTTCTTTTTTTTTGCCCTTACTTTCGCTCTTAGTTTCTTTTTCCCCCCTTTCTTTCGCCCTTAGTATATTTTTGTTGCCCTTAGTTTCGCCCTTAGTTTAATTTTTTCGCCCTTAGTTTCGCCCTTAGTTCCGCCCTTAGTTTCTTTTTTTGCCCTTACTTTCGCTCTTAGGGCTCTTTCACACCTGCGTTATAGTCTTCCGGCATAGAGTTCCGGCGTCGGGGCTCTATGCCGGAAGAATACTGATCAGGATTATCCTAATGCATTCTGAATGGACAGTCCGTCCTTCAGGATGCATCAGGATGTCTTCCGTTCCGGAACGGAACGTTTTTTAGCCGCAGCAAATAGCGCAGCATGCTGCGCTTTTTGCTCCGGCCAAAAATCCGGAACACTTGCCGCAAGGCCGGATCCGGAATGAATGCCCATTGAAAGGCATTGATCCGGATCCGGCCTTAAGCTAAACGTCGTTTCGGCGCATTGCCGGATGCGACGTTTAGCTTTTTCTCAATGGTTACCATGGCTGCCGGGACGCTAAAGTCCTGGCAGCCATGGTAAACTGTAGTGGGGAGCGGGGAGCAGCATACTTACCATCCGTGCGGCTCCCGGGGCGCTCCAGAGTGACGTCAGGGCGCCCCAGGCGCATGGATGACGTGATCGCATGGATCACATGATCCATGCGCATGGGGCGCTCTGACGTCATTCTGGAGCGCCCCGGGAGCCGCACGGATGGTAAGTATGCTGCTCCCCCGCTCCCCACTACTACTATGGCAACCAGGACTTTAATAGCGTCCTGGGTGCCATAGTAACACTGAAAGCATTTTGAAGACGGATCCGTCTTCAAATGCTTTCAGTACACTTGCGTTTTTCCGGATCCGGCGTGTAATTCCGGCAAGTGGAGTACACGCCGGATCCGGACAACGCAAGTGTGAAAGAGCCCTTAGTTTCTTTTTTTCGCCCTTAGATTTGCCCTTAGTTTCTTTTTTTCGCCCTTACTTTCTTTTTTTTTGCCCTTAGTTTTGCCCTTACTTTTGCCTTTAGTTTCTTTTTTTCGCCCTTACTTTTGCCCTTAGTTTCTTTTTTTGCCCTTAGTTTCTTTTTTTTGCCCTTAGTTTTGCCCTTACTTTTGCCTTTAGTTTCTTTTTTCGCCCTTACTTTTGCTCTTAGTTTCTTTTTTTTGCCCTTAGTTTTGCCCTTACTTTTGCCTTTAGTTTCTTTTTTTCGCCCTTACTTTTGCCCTTAGTTTCTTTTTTTCGCCCTTACTTTTGCCCTTACTTTTGCCCTTAGTTTCTTTTTTTCGCCCTTACTTTTGCCCTTACTTTTGCCCTTAGTTTCTTTTTTTCGCCCTTACTTTTGCCTTTAGTTTCTTTTTTTCGCCCTTACTTTTGCCCTTAGTTTCTTTTTTTTGCCCTTACTTTTACCTTTAGTTTCTTTTTTTCGCCCTTAGTTTTGCCCTTAGTTTTTTTTTTCGCTCTTACTTTCGCCCATAGTTTCTTTTTTTCCCCCTTTCTTTCGCCCTTAGTATAATTTTTTTCGCCCTTAGTATCGCCCTTAGTTTCTTTTTTTTCACCCTTAGTTTCTTTTTTTCGCCCTTACTTTTGCCCTTAGTTTCTTTTTTTCGCCCTTAGTTTTGCCCTGAGTTTCTTTTTTTTGCCCTTAGTTTTGCCCTTAGTTTCTTTTTTCGCCCTTACTTTTGCCCTTAGTTTCTTTTTTTTGCCCTTACTTTTGCCCTTACTTTTGCCCTTAGTTTCTTTTTTTCGCCCTTACTTTTGCCTTTAGTTTCTTTTTTTCGCCCTTACTTTTGCCCTTAGTTTCTTTTTTTTGCCCTTACTTTTGCCTTTAGTTTCTTTTTTTCGCCCTTAGTTTTGCCCTTAGTTTTTTTTTTTTCGCTCTTACTTTCGCCCATAGTTTCTTTTTATCCCCCTTTCTTTCGCCCTTAGTATAATTTTTTTCGCCCTTAGTATCGCCCTTAGTTTCGCCCTTAGTTTCTTTTTTTTCACCCTTAGTTTCTTTTTTTTGCCCTTACCTTCTTTTTTTCGCCCTTACTTTCTTTTTTTCGCCCTTACTTTCTTTTTTTCGCCCTTACTTTTGCCCTTAGTTTCGCCCTTAGTTTCATTTTTTTCGCCCTTAGTTTCTTTTTTTCGCCCTTACTTTCGCTCTTAATTTCTTTTTTCGCCCTTACTTTCACCCTTAGTTTCTTTTTTTTTGCCCTTAGTTTCTTTTTTTCGCCCTTACTTTTGCCCTTAGTTTCTTTTTTTTGCCCTTACTTTTGCCTTTAGTTTCTTTTTTTCTCCCTTAGTTTTGCCCTTAGTTTCTTTTTTTCGCTCTTACTTTCGCCCATAGTTTCTTTTTTCCCCCTTTCTTTCGCCCTTAGTATAATTTTTTCGCACTTAGTATCGCCCTTAGTTTCGCCCTTAGTTTCTTTTTTTTCGCCCTTAGTTTCTTTTTTTTGCCCTTACCTTCTTTTTTTCGCCCTTACTTTCTTTTTTTCGCCCTTACTTTTGCCCTTACTTTTGCCCTTAGTTTCATTTTTTTCGCCCTTAGTTTCTTTTTTTCGCCCTTACTTTTGCTCTTAATTTCTTTTTTCGCCCTTACTTTCGCCCTTAGTTTCTTTTTTTTTGCCCTTACTTTCGCTCTTAGTTTCTTTTTTCGCCCTTACTTTCGCTCTTAGTTTCTTTTTTCCCCCTTTCTTTCGCCCTTAGTATATTTTTGTTGCCCTTAGTTTCGCCCTTAGTTTCATTTTTTCGCCCTTAGTTTCGCCCTTAGTTTCGCCCTTACTTTCGCCCTTAGTTTCTTTTTTTGCCCTTACTTTCGCCCCTAGTTTCTTTTTTTGCTCTTAGTTTCTTTTTTTGCCCTTACTTTCGCCCTTAGTTTCTTTTTTTGCTCTTAGTTTCTTTTTTTTGCTCTTACTTTCGCCCTTAGTTTCTTTTTTTGCCCTTACTTTCGCCCCTAGTTTCTTTTTTTGCCCTTACTTTCGCCCCTAGTTTCTTTTTTTGCTCTTAGTTTCTTTTTTTTGCTCTTACTTTCGCCCTTAGTTTCTTTTTTTGCCCTTACTTTCGCCCCTAGTTTCTTTTTTTGCCCTTAGTTTCTTTTTTTGCCCTTAGTTTCGCCCCTAGTTTCTTTTTTTGCTCTTATTTTTTTTTTTGCCCTTTCGCCCTTAGTTTCTTTTTTTTGCTCTTAGTTTCTCTTTTTTTGCTCTTACTTTCACCCATAGTTTCTTCTTTCCCCCTTTCTTTCGCCCTTAGTATATTTTTTTCACCCTTAGTTTCACACTTAGTTTCGCCCTTAGTTTTGCTCTTAGTTTCTTTTTTTTTGCCCTTAGTTTTGCCCTTAGTTTTGCCCTTAGTTTCTTTTTTTTTGCCCTTACTTTCGCCCTTAGTTTCTTTATATTTTTGCCATTAGTTTCACCCTTAGTTTTTTTTTTTTGCCCTTAGTTTCTTTTTTTCGCCCTTACTTTTGCTCTTAGTTTCTCTTTTTTTGCCCTTACTTTCGCCCTTAGTTTCTTGTTTTTTGCCCTTAGTTTTGCCCTTAGTTTCTTTTTTGCCCTTACTTTTGCCCTTAGTTTCTATTTTTCGTCCTTAGTTTTGCCCTTATTTCTTTTTTTACCCTTAGTTTTGCCCTTAGTTTCTTTTTTCGCCCTTAGTTTCGCCCTTAGTTTCTTTTTTTTGCCCTTACTTTCGCCCTTAGTTTCTTTTTTTCGCCCTTACTTTCGCTCTTACTTTCGCCCTTACTATCTTTTTTTCGCCCTTACTTTTGCCCTTTGTATCTTTTTTTCACTCTTACTTTCGCCCTTAGTTTTTTTTTTCGCCCTTACTTTTGCCCTTAGTTTCTTTTTTCGCTCTTGCTTTCGCCCTTAGTATCTTTTTTTCGCCCTTACTTTTGCCCTTAGTATCATTAATTAGACCTCACATATACCTCTCAGAGAGAGCAAAAGGTGCTTAAATAACTTAAAGTGAGAGTACAGATATTCAAGAGAGAAATATATCCATCATTTTATGTTGAATGACAAGATTGAACAGTTGAAACACCATCTTATGCATACCGCCATTTTGTGATTTCTTTTCAACACGTGTTTTGTACATGGACTATGTGCTGCAGAGTTAATAAAGAAGTTATTTTCAAGTAGTAGACAGTCTGGTTAGACTAAAAGTCAGAGATATCAAAATTCTTCTAATGCCACAGCGCAAAAGGCACTTGATAGTGCTGTGCCTGCCACACCTTTAATTAGGAAACGCTTCTCATGAAAAAGCAAAGTGCTATTAGCGTATTATATGTTAGTATTGGACTTTGGGATGTCTTGCTGGAGACCCTCTATCCTTATAAATACATTGTGTATTTAGTTCTCCACAACTATTCAATAGTCCAGAATTTTACATAATATACAACCTACTATATCTCAATATTGCACATTTAATATGGTTTGCAGTAGCTTCAAGGTAAATTTTCACTTTAAACCAGTTGCATTTAAGCCATTGCTGCATTTCCAGTTAAATCCCTTCTCACATCAGATATAACACTCTAAAGACAATGTACAATATTTCTTCTACACTAATATACCATATGAGCGGATGACATAAGCGTCAATTGCCTAGCATACTGTATGCTACTTATTGTCATTTATTCTTTTGTATGCTAAAGGGATCTGATAATACCACAGTAGCCAGATGTTATGTAATGAATGTGAAAATCACACATTTCAGGGTACACTATGTTGTTTTCAAATAATTGTATATACTGTACCATTTTTCCTTATTAAAGGGAGTCTTTCACCACCAATTTACTTTTCAAATTGTTCCTGGTGCCCTATAGCTTATATACTCTCTGTCCCAGATGTACCGTCCTTTTGTGTTCCTTATTAGTTCTTTATTGGTATAAAAAATAGCATAAAAGAGTCCAAGGGGCAGTACCTATTCACAACGGGGCCCAGCCACTCCCATCTGAATCGGAGACTCGCTCCTCCCGATTTCACCTTCTTTCACAACGTCATCAAGCAACTGCTTGAAAGCAGCTCACGCAGGTGCACCTCAATGAAGTGTTCGTGCCTGTTCCACCCTGGCCCTTTTGTGGGCAGTGTCATCATCAGATGCGCCGCACAGCCTTTCAGTGCAGGTGCAGCACATTTGATGTAGACACTGCCCATAGAAAGCGCAGACACATCTTTGAGGTACGCCTACATGAGCTTTCCCGCAGTTGCTTGACGACGACGGGAGGCAAAGAGGGGAAGAGCAGGGCTCTGATTGAGATGGGACTGGCTGGGCTCCATCGTGAATAGGTTATTTTCCTTGGACTCTTTTACGCTTATTTCCATAGCAATTAGAGATGACCGAATTTCTCAAAATTTCGATTCAGCCGGTTCGCCGAATTGTCTGAAAAAATTTGCTTCGATCCAAATTTATTTGTGGCGAATCATGCCAAAAAAACTGCTATTTCCTGGCTGCAGAGAGACTTTATAGTGGTGTAGAACATTGTGCCTTGCCATAACACACATAGGGAGTCTGCTGTGGTAGTTAAACAATACTGTGAGTCAGTATGACATGTAGATAACAGGCGTCGCTCTTAAAATCACTGCACACATCACTTATTTCGGCAGTTACAGGGCCCAAACTGACCAAATGACTCAAGTGTGAACTCAGCCTTACAGGCCAATGTTAGTGCTAGCTATAAAGAACCATGCAGAGGTCCAATATCCTACTATAGCATGAAAGAGCGCACTCCTTTTACACCAATTTACTGATTCCACATAGATTGCTACAGAACCTGTTCTATTAAACGCTTATACAAGTAGAGCCCCCAGGACAGAGTGGAGTGGATGGCAGCAGTAAGTTTGTACCTGCGCTCCCTGGACTTTGTGTGGCTGTCATGGCCCATAAAAGGTAGGATCTAGTGTTAGGGACCACTCATGAAGGCGACCTTGACGTGGTGAGTGGCTTATTACTCTTTGGCCAAAATGTACACAAATGCCTTATTCAACATCCAGCATAAAGGCAGGGCAGAGTGCTGGTTGCAGAGTGCGATTGCATTTTGTGTTTTTAAGTTTGTATTCACGTCACTGATTATTTTGCCCTTCCTCTGATCTGTCAGAACAATAACCCACAAAAAACGGATCCTGTCTGTGGAGCATCCGCTTTCACTCGGTCAGCATTTGGTCAGTAATTCATCAGTATTGCTAATGCCCCAAAAAACAGGAGTGGATCCAAAACAGAGATGACACGTGAATGGAATATTTGCATGTCTTCTGTGTTTTGTACCCACTCCTGCTTTTGGTTACCAAATCATAAGCCAATTCTGAAGCAAAATAGGGACCATGTCATACAGGCCTTACAGCTGTTACATAGACAGGATCCATTGTGCGTCTTATTTTTTTCTTATTTCTGACAGATCAGAAGAAGGGTCAAATAAATGATGATGTCAGACAGGCCGAAAGGCAAAATATTGGCCAAATCATGAAGTGGGGAGGATGGGAACAGCATGAGAAGTCCACAGAGTGGCCCTATGACATAGTGTTGAGATGGCAGCAGCATGAGGAGACCACACTACTGAAGCCCTCCACTGCTGGGTTAATCAGCACAGGTATAACATTCGTAGACAATACCTGAAAACATTGAGCTTCCACCCCAGAAAAAGATGAACATGGGATAAGAATCACCCCCATTTACTTCATACTAGAGAACCCGTTGAATCGCTTTGAAAAACTACAAAAAAGAGAAGTCTATTGGATGTACCAACTAGATACACTGAGCCCACGAGGTCTGAACGAAATCAGCGAGACCATTTTATGATGATAAGGATAATACAAATAATATAAAATAAAATATATATATATTTATTACACCTTACGCCATGGCAGTCCGTTATGTTCATTCCATATATGAAGAATCATTAAGATGCAACTAGATACATATGGATAATAATATATGATCATATACATATGTATATGTATATAATACCCTCATATAACACCCTCTTAGAGAAATTCAGCCTTATCCATGTCATATGTGTTAATTATTCGATTCAGCATGACTAAATGGTTTTTGTTCGGTCTAAATCTTTGTATCTTCACATTTGTTCATGTATGGGTGCCTCCTCATACACGTATGCGGTAAATATGGTATATCCGTGTGTGTGTGTGTGTGTGCGAGGAGATACCCAAGATGTGTATAATAAAAGATAATGGGGGGGGGGACACACCTTTGTCCTTTTATAATGAACCGCTACTAATATCACTATAAACGGTGCCATACTTCCCTAAAAATATGACCTAAGCCCACCCTACTTCTGCTCTTCAAACTAGTTCATGTATTTGATTTGTGTCACTATTACGGAGCTGTATAGTGATTCATCTATATATTTTTTATTACTGTTGCGATTTATCTATTTATTTATTGTACATCAGATGTATCTACATTAGCAATAATTTAAACTATTTATTTAATGTCTTTTATTAGCTCTGTCCTCTAGGAACTTATGTACTTGATTTGTGTCACTATTACGGAGCTGTATAGCGATTCATCTACATATTATCACTACTGCTGCGATTTATCTATTTATTTATTTATCTATTTATTTATTCATTGTACATCAGATGTATCTAATTTAGTAATAATTTAAATTATTTATTTAATGCCTTGTAATAGCGCTGTCCTCTGATGTTGCTATACACCATTGACCGGAGCTTAATTTTAATCGCAAGAATGTTACATATGTTGTATATGTTTTATGTCTACTCCCATCACGCACCCGGACTCATTACACCCATAAGAACTGTGCCACGAAATGCCTAAATATTGCCAGAGATATGAATTTCTACCTTCGGGCGCAGACGGGTCCTGCACCTCACAGGATCACCGCACGCACGCTCTCGTGTAGGGAATGGGAACTGACGTGAGCGGCTTCAGCGCTGCACAGGGTGACTGTGTGCGCTGCGATGCTGCGAGTCGGGACACCTCGCGGCGCTAGGACCTCACAGGATCGCCGCACACAGGCTCATGCAGGGAGCGTGATTTGACATGAGCGGCTTCGGTGCTACACAAAGTAACTGTGTGTACTGCGATGCTGCTGGGAGGCCAACGCTGTGGAGGAGACATTAGTTTCACTAGATGGGTAGAGATAGGAGATGAAGCACTTATTGCAGCGCCCCTGAAGCTTGGAATAAAACAAAATACCATGAATTCCGATGTGCAACACATAGTATATATGTTTATCTCACCTCCCAATCAGTATAATAGAGGGTAATTGACGGGTTCTAGTAATGAGGTCCACAGACAAGGAGCCTCATTATGCTAAACACGCCCGCTCCTGCCTTTGAACCTCCCCCAGATTAACCCTCCAAAACCATCTTTTAAATTAGCACTGAGCAAATTTGTATTCTGTAAATTGTCCTGATGAAGGGGGTGTTCCGCCCTTAAACGCGTTGACTTTAATTTAAAAAAAAAGAATATTATTAATCCCGAGGATTTATCCATATGCCAGCAGCGCCGAACAAGTGGTCTCACACTTTTTACGATCTTCTCTGCTAACCTTTCTCCTGGAACTCTTGGAATTGAGACAGGAAGAGACCCAGGCAGCAGCACGGCATTCCCTGATGCTGGTGGCGATAGATTCCAGCTAAGGGATATACAGCTATTGTGACTCCTCACAACAGCATCAGGTAATCGCAATACGCACCATACAACTGTATTATTCATAAGGCGGTACCGCACATGAGGCGCTGTGTTTTTTGTCTTTCTTTTGTTTAAAATGACAGTGTGGAGGTGGCAGCAGCATCAGGAGGCCACAGAGTGGCACAATGACAGTGTGGAGGTGGCAGCAGCATCAGGAGGAGGACACAGGGTGGCACAATGACAGAGTGTGAAGGTGGCAGCAGCATCATCAGGAGACCCCAGAGTGATAGTGACAAGGCAGGGGGGAATGAGAGTGACAAGGGAGGGGGGAATGAGAGTGACAAGAGAGGGGGAGAGAGTGACAAGGGGCGGGGTGAGAAAGAGAGTGACAAGGGGCCGGGTGAGAAAGAGAGTGACAAGGGAGGGGGGATAAGAGTGACAAGGGAGGGGGGATAAGAGTGACAAGGGAGGGAGGGGGAGAAGAGAGTGACAAGGGAGGGGGGGATAGAGTGACAAGGGAAAGGGGATAAGAGTGACAAGGGAGGGGGGATAAGAGTGACAAGGGAGGGAGGGGGAGAAGAGAGTGACAAGGGAGGGGGGGATAGAGTGACAAGGGAGGGGGGAAAGGAGAGAGTAACAAAGGAGTGAGGGGGGGCAAGGGAGGGAGGAAGATAGTGACAAGGGAGGGAGGGGGAGAAGAGAGTGACAAGGGATGGAGGGGGGAGAAGAGAGTGATGAAGGAGGGGGGAGAGAATGACAAGGGAGGGAGGGGGAGAAAAGAGTGACAAAGGAGGGAGGGAGGAGAGAGTGACAAGCGAGGGAGGGGGAGAAGAGAGTGACAAGGGGGGGAGAAGAGAGTGACAAGGGAGGGGGGGAAAAGGGAGGGGGGAGAAGAGTGTGACAAGGGAGGGGGGGGAGAGAGTGACAAGGGAGGGGGGACAAGAGAGTGACAAGTGAGGGGGGACAAGAGAGTGACAAGGGAGGGGGGAGAAGAGAGAGTGACCAGGGAAGGGGGGGGAGAAGAGAGTGACAAGGGGGGGAGAAGAGAGTGACAAGGGAGGGGGGTAGAAGAGAGTGACAAGGGAGGGAGGGGGAGAAGAGAGTGACAAGGGAGGGGGAGAAGAGAGTGACAAGGGATGGGGGAGAAGAGTATGACAAGGGAGTGAGGGGGGAGAAGAGAGTGACAAGGGAAGGGGGGGAGAAGAGAGTGACAAGGGAGGGAGGGAGAGAAGAGTATGACAAGGGAGTGAGGGGGGAGAAGAGAGTGACAAGAGAGGGGGGAGAAGAGAGTGACAAGGGATGGGGGAGAAGAGTATGACAAGGGAGTGAGGGGGGAGAAGAGAGTGACAAGGGAAGGGGGGGAGAAGAGAGTGACAAGGGAGGGAGGGGGAGAAGAGTGACAAGGGAGAGGGGGAGAAGAGAGTGACAAGCGAGGGGGGAGAAGAGAGTGACAAGAGAGGGAGGGGGAGAAGAGAGTGACAAGGGAGGGGGGAGAAGAGAGTGACAAGGGAGGAGGGGGGAGAAGAGAGTGACAAGGGAGGAGGGGGGAGAAGAAAGTGACAAGGGAGGGGGGGGAGAAGAGAGTGACAAGGGAGGAGGGGGGAGAAGAGAGTGACAAGGGGGGGGGGGGGAGAAGAGAGTGACAAGGGAGGAGGGGGGAGAAGAGAGTGACAAGGGAGTCCCCAGAGCCAGACCATGAGCCAGACTGCAGCCAGAGACCAGATCATCTTATTGTCCTGGTGGTAAGTAGACAATGTAAAATGTTTATTATTTAATTGTTTAGTTATTAATACTACATTGGAAACTAATTTACCTCACATTAAAAGGACACTATAGTCCCAGAACAAGTACAGTTCAATGTAGTGGTACTGGTGTCTATAGCCTGTTCCTGCAGAGAACAGACACTGTGCAGTACTGGTGTTAAAGGAGCACTATAGTGCCAGGAAAACAAACTTATTTTCCTGGCACTATATAGTTGTTAGGAGTGGGGCACCCTTGTGTCCCCCTCCCACTGGGTTGAAGGGGTTAAAACCCCTTCAGCCACTTACCTTTCTCTGGCGCCGGCACTGGGAACTCATTACCCCCATCCTCCTCTCAGCTGCGAATGCGCATGCGCACGCATTCAAAACTATGTTCCGCGTCTTCCCACTGTAATTTTCACAGTAAAAAATGGCGGAAGCACATCTAGCGGCTGTCAGGGAGACAGCTACAAGAAGCTTGATTAACCCTAAGGGAAACATAGCAGTTCTTTAATTTTAAATACTGAGAAAGGAGTGGAACATGATATGGGCAGATCATCTGATAAGGGGGGGCGGCAAAAATTCTTGCATCGGCCCTCCACACAACGGCTAATAAGCCCTTTTTTTTCCACTTATACACGCCACAAAAGGCTTTAGAACATATACAGTCAGGTCCATAAATATTGGGACATCGACACAATTGTAACATTTTTGGCTCTATACACCACCACAATGAATTTGAAATAAAACGAACAAGATGTGCTCTAACTGCAGACTGTCAGCTTTAATTTGCGGGTATTTACATCCAAATCAGGTAAACGGTGTAGGGATTACAACAGTTTGCATATGTGCCTCCCACTTGTTAAGGGACCAAAAGTAATGGGACAATTGGCTTCTCAGCTGTTCCATGGCCAGGTGTATGTTATTCCCTCATTATCCCAATTACAATGAGCAGATAAAAGGTCCAGAGTTCATTTCAAGTGTGCTATTTGCATTTGGAATCTGTTGCTGTCAACTCAAGATGAGATCCAAAGAGCTGTCACTATCAGTGAAGCAAGCCATCATTAGGCTGAAAAAACACAGCAAACCCATCAGAGAGATAGCAAAAACATTAGGTGTGGCCAAAACAACTGTTTGGAACATTCTTAAAAAGAAGGAATGCACAGGTGAGCTCAGCAACACCAAAAGACACAGAAGACCACGGAAAACAACTGTGGTGGATGACCAAAGAATTATTTCCCTGGTGAAGAAAACACTCTTCACAACAGTTGGCCAGATCAAGAACACTCTCCAGGAGGTAGGTGTGTGTTTGTCAAAGTCAACAATCAAGAGAAGACTTCACCAGAGCAAATACAGAGGGTTCACCACAAGATGTAAACCATTGGTGAGCCTCAAAAACAGGAAGGCCAGAGTAGAGTTTGCCAAATGACATCTAAAAAAGCCTTTACAGTTCTGAAACAACATCCTATGGACAGATGAGACTAAGATCAACTTTTACCAGAGTGATGGGAAGAGAAGAATATGGAGAAGGAAAGGAACTGCTCATGATCCTAAGCATACTACCTCATCAGTGTAGCATGGTGGTGGTAGTGTCATGGCGTGGGCATGTATGGCTGCCAACATAACCGGTTCTCTTGTATTTATTGATAATGTGACTGCTGACAAAAGGAGCAGGATGAATTCTGAAGTGTTTCGGGCAATATTATCTGCTCATATTCAGCCAAATGCTTCAGAACTCATTGGACGGCGCTTCACAGTGCAGATGGACAATGACCCAAAGCATACTGCAAAAGCAACCATGTTTTTTAAGGGAAAGAAGTGGAATGTTATGCAATGGCCAAGTCAATCACCTGACCTGAATCCGATTAAGCATGCATTTCACTTGCTGAAGACAAAACTGAAGGGAAAATGCCCCAAGAACAAGCAGGAACTGAAGACAGTTGCAGTAGAGGCCTGGCAGAGCATCACCAGGGATGAAACCCAGCGTCTGGTGATATCTATGCGTTCCAGACTTCAGGCTGTAATTGACTGCAAAGGATTTGCAACCAAGTATTAAAAAGTGAAAGTTTGATTTATGATTATTATTATATCCCATTACTTTTGGTCCCTTAACAAGTGGGAGGCACATATGCAAACTGTTGTAATTCCTACACCGTTCACCTGATTTGGATGTAAATACCCCCAAATTATAGAGCCAAAAATGTTAGAACTGTGTCAATGTCCCAATAGTTATGGACCTGGCTGTAACTAGAGATGGCCTTGCGGTTCGCCCGGAGGTCATTTCGCGGCGAACATGGCACGTTCGCAATTTGCCAAACATGCGAACATATGGCGATGTCCACCGGCACCATATTCTTTTGCATTGCGCCAAACTTTGACCCATGACACATCCATCAGGTGGGACAGGACAGCCAATTGAGACGTTTCAGCACATGGACACACCCCTACCCTATCACAGAACCCGATCTGGCAGCCATTTTACATTCTGTGTTTTGCCAGTGTAGGGAGAGGTTGCTTTGTGGAGCAGGGTGTGACTGGTCTTTGCTGTTTCCGACGAAGCTGGGCAGTCACTGTATAGCCTTGAGGGACACCCAGGGACAGACAGAGAGGGGGTAGTTTTAATAGTCAGGATATAGGGACGCTTTAAGGGAAGAGACCCAGCATCTGTCTCCCTCTTATACTATATCCCTTTAATTCCTAACTCACCCTCGGAGTGAGCCAGCGAACACACCTCCTGGCTGCTTAAATAACTCTCCACCAATTCAATTTGGTTGGCAGTTGAGTGTCACCTCCTAGAGAGGTTTGTGTTGTTTGAAACTTTTGGTCCTATGATTTTAATTTATTAATAAAAGCATGTTTTAAGGTTTTCTCATTATTCAATATATTGCAATCTACAAGTTGGGTACCATATTTATATTTTTTGTGTGACCAGCCTAAACCTTGGTTAAGTTTAAACATTTGTGGAGCAGGGACAGGCTGTTAGGGACACCAAACGTTAGCTAATAGGGCCACAAAAGTCCTTTTAGGGACTGGTATAGGTGTGCTATTAAAAGGTGTGATATACTTATAATATACTTTCTAACATGGAAAGTATATTATAGTGCATTTGTATTGTGCAGTAGTTGTGTGTGGTTCTGCTGCGATACCACAGCTATATAGAGGGAGAAGCGCTATTGGAACAACTAATTGCAACGGGTGTGATATACCTGTTGCCCCCCAAAAAAACGGATTGAGGGGTGTGATATACCTTCTTCCACAAAATACTGATTGAGGGCTCCAATATATCTGTTACCCCAAATAAACACGGTGGTGTGATATAACTGTTGTGGCAGAAAAAATTGAGGAGTGTGATATACCTGCTTCCACAAAATACTGTTTAAGGGGTTCGATATACCTGCTTCCACAAAATGCTGATTAAGGGGATTGATATACTTGCTTTCACCAAATATTGATTGAGGCCTGCGATATACCTGCTTCCACAAAATACTGATTTAGGTCTGCGATATACCTGCTTCCACAAAATGCCGATTAAGGAGTTTGATATACCTACTTACACAAAATACTGATTGAGGTCTGCTATATACCTGCTTCCACAAAACACTGATTAAGGGGATTGATATACCTGCTTACAGGAGATATTGATTGAGGCATGCAATATACCTGCTTCTACAAAATACTGATTAAGGGGTTTGATATACCTGTTTCCACCAAATATTGATTGAGGCCTGTGATATACCTGCTTCTACAAATACTGATCTTCTCTAAAGACTTTGGCACAGGGTTATTTTGAGAATGACAGGCAGAGGAAGAGGCAGGCCATTCCACAGGGGTGGTAGGGGTCGGGAAGGTGCACCAGGCCGGAGCCTAAGTGGATGCACCGAGTGGCTTATTCAAGCCTTACGCTTCTGCACCCTCCTCATCCTCTGTATCTGTACTGTCCTTTCTCTCTGCTGTGTGCACCCCCCAAAGACACCACCACCATAGCCCCTCCACTCACGTCAGAGGATTTATTTTCCCATCTATTCCCAGACCTTACCGATGCGCAGCCATTCTTGGCATCAGATGAGGAAGAGAAGGTAGCAACGGCCGCCACCCAGCGGTCTGACGACAGTACCCAGTTCAGCCCAAGGAGGGTTGATCACATATCCAACACATGCAGAGAAAATGCTGCTTGTCCTTAAAGGGGTTGGTCTTTATATATTTTCCAAACTGTGCAGGAAAAAGCACATAAAGCAACTTATTAACATAACATATAACATCTGCGCTAGTTCCCTGCCTTAAAAACTGCTGTCTGATGGTTTCCATGGGTCCACATCCCTGACTATGCAGCATTCCAGGCCCCAGATGGAGGATCATGCGCTGCAGGGAGAACTAGTGCATGGCCAGTGCAGTTTGGTAGGCCTAGCTGTTTGACTGAATGGGCCACATGACCCTCCATCAGCGGCAGTCTTCAGACTGGAATTCCACAAAGCTGGACCTGTGTGAACCCTCAGGTGACTATTTTCAAAGCAGGGAACCGGCACAGATGTTCCACATACATTATGTTAGCAAATTGCCTTATGTGCTGCTTTCGGAGTGAACAACCCTTTTAATCATTAAGGGGGACACTTACTAGGACCAGAGTTTTCATTTCCGGTCTCAAGTCCCTCTGTGCTGCTGGAGGAAGCATTAAAGTTACATAGAGGATCAGGTCTCTACATAAGTTTGGCCATGTGACAGACTTAAAGGTGTTGTCGCATGAAAAATATTCCTCAGTGTTCAAACCAGCACCTGGATCAGAAAATTTTTGTAATTGCATGTAATTCAAAATTTAGCATAGCTACTGAGTCATTCCATAAAATGCATCTGTATAGCGCCACCTGCTGTTTGTTTGTTTTCTTATTTCTTTGTCCTGCTCACTGACATGGCCGCACATGCTCAGTTCTATCCTTCAACTGTCTCCTGAGCTGTGATAGGCAGAGCATGGACACGCCCCCTGAGCTGCAGCAGAATAGACACTCCTCTTGAGCTGTCAGCTTGATATCAATCTAGCAGAGCAATGAATGGGGAGATCGGTGGTTCCATGTCAGGCACAGGGCTGGTTCTAGCTTTGTTAGAAAAAGATTGTCATGTGCTATATGATGCCTGATTTTAATTGTTTACATTAGTCATGGGATAACCCCTTTAAGCTCATATGGTTTCTTCTTGATTAAATCTGCGAGTTAATATTACAAACATTTGAGGGTTGTTGCTTTTTTCAGTTTTACTGATTGCATAAAGTGTTCAGACCATTCTTTGACCAACAGGGTCCTACATACATATCTCGTTGAAAAGGGAGTCCGTGACTAGGTGTCACAACCAGACAGCTGAGAAGCTCTGACAGAAGCCTTTCAGAACCTCCTCCTTGAGTTTTATTTGTTGTGGTATTCAGTTCCTCATCTCGTTAGCCTCTCTCAGCTGTCATGTAATTGGACTGATTGCATCCCTTTAAATTCCGCCCCATAATGCATTACTGGGCGGCTTATACTTCTTCCTGGAGTGTGTGTGCATGCTGATCCTGTTTTCCTGTCTGCTACAAAGTTAAGTGCTGTACATTTATCTGTTATTTTCTGTTTGCTGGATCCCAGGTGACCCTGACTCCCTCCGTGTCTGGTGTAGGGAGCCGGTGGTCGTGTCCCCTCACTATTGTAGGGTGTTCAGGGGTTATATAGTCGAGGTACGTGGATATGCAACCATCCACCTTTGGGATCTTTGCATAGGCTGAGCAGCCAGGGAAAGTGCTAGGTCTTGTGCAGGGGTCTCCCCTTGGTTCCATAGCTTTGGATCCAGTGAGTCATATATGCATGTTGCATTGTCTTGTTTCCTGTACACCGTCCGTGACATTATAAGCCGCCAAAACCGTCTCAAGCATGGATCCGGTTTCACTTTTGGTTGAACGCCTTCAGGGTCTTTCATTGGAGGTAGATGATCTCCGCAGGACTTTTTCTCAGCTTCAAGTGACCGGTTCAGCTGGCGTTCATGGAGTTTGTTCTGAGCCTAAGATCTCGCTCCCGGATACGTTTTCCAGGGGTAGTGAGAATTTTGTGCGTTTTAGAGAGGCTTGCAAACTCCATTTTCGCCTTCTTCCCCATTCCTCTGGTGATGAGGAACGGAGGGTGGGGATCATTATATCGCTGCTCAGGGGTAACGCTCAGTCCTGGGCCTTTTCGCTGCCGGAGGGGGCACGGCCCCTCCGTTCAGTGGATGAATTCTTTTTAGCCCTGGGTCAGATATATGATGATCCGGATCGTATTGCTCTGGCTGAGTCTAGACTACGTCTATTATGCCAGGGTAAACAATCCGCAGAGATATACTGCTCAGAATTTCGGAGATGGGCAGCTGATACTGGTTGGAATGATGCTGCACTCCGAAGTCAATTTTGCCATGGTCTTTCAGAGGGATTGAAAGATGCATTTGCCTTTCATGAAAGGCCTATTTCCTTGGACTGTGCTATGTCTCAGGCCGTTCGTATTGACAGGCGTCTTAGAGAGAGAGGAGAGATCTCTCCTTCCTGTCATACTCAGTCCCAGGACAGTGCAGCGGTCCCATTCTGTGCGCAGGGGTCTCAGTCGCTGTCAGCCCCTTCTGAGCAGGAGCCCATGCAGCTGGGGTTGATTGCTTCTGACAATAGAAGATTCAGCCCGCATGGGAGGGTTTGTTTTTGTTGTGGAGGTATAAATCATTTGGCAAATATTTGTCCCTCTAGGAGATTCAGGCAGTTCTCTGGGAGTAATAAAGAAACAAAGAGGAAAAAATCTTTTAAAAATGTTCCGTCTGTTACTATTGGCAGGGTTGAGGCGGAAATTGAAGGTTTTCCGTTTGCTTGTAGTTCCCGTTTTGTCCTGCCTGCTAGGGTGGCGCTAGAGCGCAAGAGAATTTTTTGTGAGATTTTTGTGGATAGCGGAGCAGCTGTCAATCTCATTGATAATCAATTTGCGATAACTCATGGTTTCCAGGTGTGCTCTTTGGGAAAGGATATTCCTGTTTTTGCTATTGATTCCGCTCCACTTTCTCAGAAATCATTAAAGGGCATAGTTCACAATATCCGTTTAATTGTGAGTGATGCTCATGTTGAGGATGTGTCATGTTTCGTCCTTAGCGGTTTGCCTACTCCTCTAGTGTTGGGGCTACCCTAGCTCACTAAACATAATCCCACCATTGATTGGCAAGCGAGGCAAATAAATGGTTGGAGTGACTTTTGCAGAGAGAATTGCCTCACGACATATGTTTCTGAGGTTGCTACTAAGACTGTACCATCTTTTCTCTCTGAATTTTCGGATGTCTTCTCTGAGAGTGGAGTTCAGGATTTGCCTCCGCACAGGGAGTATGATTGCCCTATTAATCTCATCCCAGGCGCCAAGCTGCCTAAATCTCGTTTATACAATCTTTCCCAACCTGAAAGGATCGCTATGCGTGCTTATATCTCTGAGAGTCTGAGAAAAGGACACATACGACCCTCGAAGTCACCTGTTGCCGCTGTTTTTTTCTTTGTTAAGAAAAAAGATGGTTCTTTAAGACCTTGTCTGGATTTCAGGGAGCTGAACAGTATCACTATTCGTGACCCTTATCCGCTTCCTCTGATCCCGGACCTGTTTAACCAGGTTGTTGGGGCTAAAGTCTTTTCCAAATTAGATCTAAGAGGGGCATACAACCTGGTCAGGGTCAGAGAAGGAGACGAATGGAAGACGGCCTTCAATACCCCTGAGGGCCATTTTGAAAATTTGGTTATGCCTTTTGGTTTGATGAATGCCCCAGCCGTTTTTCAGCATTTCGTGAACAGCATTTTTTATCATTTGATGGGAAAATTTGTATTAGTGTATTTGGATGACATTTTGATTTTTTCTCCTAATTTCCAAACTCATAAGGAACATTTACGTCAGGTCTTGCTCATCCTGCGGGAGAATAAATTATATGCGAAACTGGAAAAATGTGTGTTTGCGGTTCCAGAAATTCAATTCGCTCCGCTTCTGGTTTTCGCATGGACCCCGAGAAGGTCCGCGCTGTGCTTGAGTGGGAGCTTCCTGAGAATCAGAAGGAGCTGATGCGGTTTTTGGGCTTTGCCAATTATTACTGGAAGTTTATTTTGAATTATTCCTCTATTGTTAAACCACTCACTGATATGACCAGAAAGGGGGTAGATTTTTCTTCTTGGTCGGTAGAGGCGCGTAAGGCTTTTTCTAATATCAAGGAGAGTTTTGCTTCCGCTCCCATCTTGGTGCAACCTGATATTTCTTTACCCTTCATAGTTGAGGTTGATGCTTCTGAGGTGGGTGTGGGTGCGGTCTTGTCTCAGGGTTCCTCTCCTGCCAAATGGCGACCGTGTGCCTTTTTCTCGAAAAAACTCTCCTCCGCAGAGAGAAATTACGATGTGGGAGATAGGGAATTGTTGGCCATCAAGTTGGCTTTTGAGGAATGGCGCCATTGGCTAGAGGGAGCCAGACACCCTATTACCGTGTTTACTGACCATAAAAATCTGGCCTACTTGGAGTCAGCCAAGCGTCTGAACCCGAGACAGGCCAGATGGTCTTTGTTCTTTTCAAGATTTAATTTTGTTGTCACGTTCCGCCCTGGGGTTAAGAATGTGAAGGCAGATGCCCTGTCACGTTGTTTTCCGGGAGGCGGGAATTTTGAAGACCCGGGTCCCATTTTGGCTGAAGGTGTGGTGGTCTCTGCTCTTTTTTCTGAATTGGAGGCAGAGGTGCAGGCAGCCCAGTCAGAGGCTCCTGATCTTTGTCCTCCTGGGAGGTTGTTTGTGCCTCTCGCTTTAAGACACAAGATTTTTAAGGAACACCACGATACGGTCCTTGCTGGGCACCCGGGGGCAAGAGCCACACTGGATCTCATCGCTCGGAGATTCTGGTGGCCTGCGCTTCGTAAGTCGGTTGAGGGTTTTGTGGCAGCCTGCGAGACTTGCGCTCGTGCCAAAGTCCCTCATTCACGGCCATCAGGTCCTCTCCTTCCCTTACCCATTCCTTCCCGTCCTTGGACACATCTGTCCATGGACTTCATAACGGACCTGCCTCGTTCCTCGGGGAAGACTGTGATTCTGGTGGTGGTGGACCGTTTTAGCAAAATGGTGCATTTCATCCCTTTTCCTGGTTTGCCCAATGCTAAGACGCTGGCGCAGGCATTTATTGATCACATTGTCAAATTGCACGGTATTCCTTCAGACATAGTCTCTGATAGGGGCACGCAGTTTGTTTCCAGATTCTGGAAGGCTTTCTGTTCTCGCTTGGGGGTTCGGTTGTCATTCTCTTCTGCTTTCCACCCGCAGTCGAATGGCCAGACGGAGCGCGTCAATCAGAATCTGGAGACATATCTGCGCTGTTTTGTGGCGGAGAATCAGGAGGATTGGTGTTCTTTTTTGTCCCTTGCTGAGTTTGCTTTAAATAACCGTCGTCAGGAGTCCTCTGATAAGTCACCATTTTTTGGTGCATATGGGTTTCATCCGCAGTTTGGGACTTTCTCGGGAGAGGGGTCTTCTGGTTTACCTGATGAGGACAGATTCTCCTCGTCTTTGTCATCTATTTGGCAAAAGATTCAGGATAATCTAAAGAGCATGAGTGAGAGATATAAGCGTGTGGCAGATAAGAGACGTGTGCTTGGTCCGGACCTGAATGTTGGTGATCTGGTGTGGTTGTCTACCAAGAATATCAAATTGAAGGTTCCCTCCTGGAAGTTGGGTCCTAGGTTTATTGGGCCTTACAAAATCCTGTCTGTCATCAATCCTGTTGCCTACCGTCTTGATCTTCCTCAGACTTGGAAGATCCATAATGTTTTTCATAAGTCCTTATTGAAACCTTATGTTCAACCCATTGTACCCTCACCTTTGCCTCCTCCTCCGATTATGGTTGATGGGAATCTTTAATTTCAGGTCTCTAAGATTGTGGATTCTCGTCTTGTCCGCGGTTCTCTCCAGTACCTTGTTCATTGGGAGGGTTATGGTCCTGAGGAGAGGATGTGGGTCCCAGTAACGGACATTAAGGCCTCTCGTCTCATCAGGGCTTTCCATAGGTCCCATCCTGAAAAGGTGGGCTCTGAGTGTCCGGAGTCCGCTCGTAGAGGGAGGGGTACTGTCACAACCAGACAGCTGAGAAGCTCTGACAGAAGCCTTTCAGAACCTCCTCCTTGAGTTTTATTTGTTGTGGTATTCAGTTCCTCATCTCGTTAGCCTCTCTCAGCTGTCATGTAGTTGGACTGATTGCATCCCTTTAAATTCCGCCCCATAATGCATTACTGGGCGGCTTATACTTCTTCCTGGAGTGTGTGTGCATGCTGATCCTGTTTTCCTGTCTGCTACAAAGTTAAGTGCTGTACATTTATCTGTTATTTTCTGTTTGCTGGATCCCAGGTGACCCTGACTCCCTCCGTGTCTGGTGTAGGGAGCCGGTGGTCGCGTCCCCTCACTATTGTAGGGTGTTCAGGGGTTATATAGTCGAGGTACGTGGATATGCAACCATCACCTCTGGGATCTTTGCATAGGCTGAGCAGCCAGGGAAAGTGCTAGGTCTTGTGCAGGGGTCTCCCCTTGGTTCCTTAGCTTTGGATCCAGTGAGTCATATATGCATGTTGCATTGTCTTGTTTCCTGTACACCGTCCGGGACACTAGGAAATTCACTGAAAAACCAGGCACAATGTAGGGCTGGTACCTTTCATGTAATGAATACCTTTCACTTAGGGCTCATACACTCGAATGTATTTTTGACATGTCCATTCCACTTTTTTTGAGGCCCGTATGCCAAACCATTCACTTCAATGGGGCCGCAAAAAAAAAAATGTCTGATTTAAATTTTTGACATTAGTCCTGTGATGACCCTTTTAAATCTACGCCTGCCCTCTTGCTAGCATAGAGTTAAGCCATTTTCCACACCAAAAACCAGCATGAATGATAAATGATAAATTCCCCGCCCACGGCATGCCATCTTTTCTCACCACTTCTGAAAGTGGCATAATGGAGGAAATGTCGCAAATTTTACTGCACAAATGATGTGTGACAAAATCTGCAACCTATTTATGCCCCAAAAATATGACTTTAATAGATTATAAATAAATGTCCCCCAAAGTCCTTAAAGGGGTTAAGCCATAATTGATATAAGAAAATTAAACATATAGCACATGACAATACCTTTCTAGCAAAGTTAGAACCAGCCCTGTACCTCACATGGATCCGGAGATCTCCCCATTCATTGCTCCAATTGCTAGATTATCTTCAGCCTGGGAGCTCAGGGGGTGTGTCCTTTCTGCTGCAGCTCTCTCCCTGTAACTGCCACACCTTCTGACAGAACATACAGCTGGTGGCAGTTGAAGATTTAAACTGAGCACGTTCAAACAGCTCAGTGGGACGGACAAAAAAAAAAAAGGAAAATACCAAACAGCAGGTGGCGCTAATACAGCTACATTTTATTGCCCTGTGAAAAAGCGCGAGTGCGAAACGGACGTTGGGCCGTTCCCTCTAACCCAGGTTTGTAGTATTTTCCATATATTTGCTCTCAGCCAATATCTGGGGGCGATGTTCCCATTGTTGGGTACATTGCTGATGTAATCAGTGACATGATTTTTTAGGAAGCCGGTTCGGCTTATGCTTTTGATGCATTATAGTGACTGTTGAGCCTTATTATTGTAATTTTTATCCCTGTGGTTGGAGGGACCTTGTCTCCATATTCTTGCACTCCTTCAGTATATGTATTTTACCTTTTGTGGCATATGTGTATGTCAATTATTTGATTATGTAATAAAGTTTTTGCTTATTAGTTTGTGTGGTGTAGAGTTTTTTTTATAGGAGTTAATTTTATTGAATAGCTCACTGGCTATGCAAATTTTTTTATTACATGCAATTAAACAATTATTCAGATCCAGGTGCTATTTTGAAATCTTGTGACACAACCCCTTTAAGCCGCAATACCGTGCACAACCTGTAGACATGAGTGGTGCTTTATGTGGAAGAAAGTACCTATGCACCTACATTTTTTGAATTTCATACAACCCTTGTAATGGGATGATATTGGCACTGGGCAAGAAACATAGCGACACAATGAAGTTATAAAGGAGACTTACAGTACTCCGGAGAGGGTGCGCAGGACATGAATAGGGTTAATCGCACGTACAGTACTTTGATCCCCCGGCTGTGTGCGAGCAGGAGAAAAGACAACATATTGTTTTCTTAAGTGTGTACATTTTAAACAAGGCAAGGCCAAGGGAAAAGCTTCCAGCAAGAGAATGTAGAACAAAAGCTGGTTGTAAGGCGCGCAGAAGATTTGGTGAGAGTTTGTATTCTGCCCTTTTTCTGGGGGAGTTACTTCCTGTTGTTGACTACAGTTCTTTATTTAGAACCACCTAGTTGCAGAGCGATGGCTCGCTTGTAGAATGCGTGTCATTATACGTTTTAAAAGGCTGTTCAGAAGAAGAATGCTTCAGCGCTTTTCACAGTTTTATGCCCTCGGACTCCTTCCAACATCTTGTATTTTAATCCCCCGATAAAAGGGAGGCAAACTTCACGAATGCCTAGATCTGCATCCCTGTGTTGTATTTGTCCTCAAGGAAGAAGATGCAGATTCAGAGAAATTGCTATTTAATGATCCTGAAGAATAAGGAGAGAGATATGAATGCACTGAGACGTGCTGCATGGCTGCTTTGCAGTCAGTTCACATGAATGCAGAGTTGTGCTCTTAAAGGGGTTGTCCCATGAAAAATATTGTACAGTTTGCAAACCAGTACCTTGATCTGAATACTTTTGTAATTGCATTTTAATAAAAAATTTAGTATAGCCACTGAGTTATTCAGTAAAATGTATCTGAATAGCGCCACCTGCTGTTTGTTTGTTTTTTAATTCTTTCACCTGCTCACTGAGAAGGCCGCACATGCTCAGTTTCATCCTGTAACTGCCTACTGAGCTGTGATAGGGAGAGCCGAGACACGCCCCCTGAGCTGCAGCAGAAAAGACATCTAGCAGAGCAATGAATGGAAAATCTAGCAGAGCAGTGAATGGGGAGATCTCTGGATCCATGTGAGGTACAGGGCTGGTTCTAGCTTTTTTAGAAAGACATTATCATGTACTATATAATGTCTGATTTTCATTTTTTACATTAGTCAGGGGATAACCCTTTAAAGGGAATCTGCCACCCCATTATCTAGAGTAATACATGAGCAGTCCTGCAGATAAAGAGTCCAAAATCACTATTTTTTTCCCTACTGCCTCCCGATCCTCCACTGTCAGCGCTCAGAGCTGAGTTGAAATACATTTTCAGGATTACTATAGGTAATAGTACAAAATTGAGGTGACAGATTCCGTTTAAAGGTATACCTGCATAAATCTATGATTGGTCTAAAGCAGGGGTGCACAACCTGCGGCCCGGGGGCCACATGCGGCCCTTGATACTATTCTGTGCGGCCCCCAACCATCTGGTAACAGACATGTATGCCTATGTCTTGTGGCTGCTCACATGCATTTTTTATGTATTTCTCCCATTAGATGGGAGTCCTAGAAGTGTAACTAGACATTAATGGTATATAATGTGTGTTCAATATGCCATAAGTACAATATTTCAGTTGTTAATACACCTTTAAATTTTAATTGCGGCCCTCGTCATTGGTTCAGTCTGGCAATGTGGCCCCCAACCAGGAAACGTTGTGCACCCCTGGTCTAAAGGGTTTCCGGGACGGTAATATTAATAACTTAACCTTAGGGGATGTCATCAAAATCAGATTGGCAAGGGCCCGATTCCCCCTGCAGCTCACCTGAAATAACTTAAGTGGCCACTTCATTCATTTCTATCGCAGTTCTAGAGATAGTCAAATACAGCAGTAGGACCCCCCACCAATCTAATACCAATCTTTATGCACTCATATAGCGCCACTATATTCCGCAGTGCTTTACAGACATTAGCATCCAACTGTCCCCAATGGGGCTCACAATCTAAGGAAATATATACATATATATATATATATATATATATACACACACACACACACTCACCTAAAGAATTATTAGGAACACCATACTAATACGGTGTGGGTTGGACCCCCTTTTGCTTCAGAACTGCCTTAATTCTACGTGGCATTGATTCAACAAGGTGCTGATAGCATTCTTTAGAAATGTTGGCCCATATTGATAGGATAGCATCTTGCAGTTGATGGAGATTTGAGGGATGCACATCCAGGGCACAAAGCTCCCGTTCCACCACATCCCAAAGATGCTCTATTGGGTTGAGATCAATTTGAAATGATTCGAGCTTTGTGACATGGTGCATTATCCTGCTGGAAGTAGCCATCAGAGGATGGGTACATGGTGGTCATGAATGGATGGACATGGTCAGAAACAATGCTCAGGTAGCCCGTGACATTTAAACGATGGCCAATTGGCACTAAGGGGCCTAAAGTGTGCCCAGAAAGCATCCCCCACACCATTACACCACCACCACCAGCCTGCACAGTGGTAACAAGGCATGATGGAGACATGTTCTCATTCTGTTTACGCCAAATTCGGACTCTACCATTTGAATGTCTCAACAGAAATTGAGACTCATCAGACCAGGCAACATTTTTCCAGTCTTCAACAGTCCAATTTTGGTGAGCTCGTGCAAATTGTAGCCTCTTTTTCCTATTTGTAGTGGAGATGAGTGGTACCCGGTGGGGTCTTCTGCTGTTGTAGCCCATCCGCCTCAAGGTTGTGCGTGTTGTGGCTTCACAAATGCTTTGCTGCATACCTCGGTTGTAACGAGTGGCTATTTCAGTCAACGTTTCTCTTCTATCAGCTTGAACCAGTCGGCCCATTCTCCTCTGACCTCTAGCATTAACAAGGCATTTTCGCCCACAGGACTGCCGCATACTGGATGTTTTTCCCTTTTCACACCATTCTTTGTAAACCCTAGAAATGGTTGTGCGTGAAAATCCCAGTAACTGAGCAGATTGTGACATACTCAGATCGGCCCGTCTGGCACCAACAACCAGGCCACACTCAAAATTGCTTAAATCACCTTTTTTTTCCCATTCTGACTGGCTGCAATAATAATAATAACTAGAAAAGGTACAATTTCTGGGGAAATTGTGTGATGTGTTCTTGCCTCCACCAGTAGCTTACAACTGGAGTGGGCGGAGTAACTGGGTGGAGTGTAGACTCCGCCCACTTTTATAAATTTTGACCTTTGTCTCACACTGACCCACCCTGCTGAGTTTGGGTGTTGTGAGAATGACAGCTGTTTAAAGGTTTCTTATTGAAGTCAATAGGGAAAATCTGATTGGTTGTGGCTCCGCCCACTTTTTAGCGTCCCCAAAACGAGATATACATTGGCACAGTCCTCCAGTGAACAACTGTGCCAAGTTTCGGAACCCTGCCATTAACAGTCTAAGAGCAGCGGCAGTTTGAATTTTTCCCATTTAAACAAATGGCTCAAATTTGATTGGCCGTTGTAGACCCCGCCCACTTTTTTATTTTTTTTGACCCCAGTCACCCAATGACCTACGGTGCCAAGTTTGGGTATTCTGGCTTAAATATTGTGAGAATGATAGCAATTTAAAGGTTTATCATTGAAGTCAATAGGGAAAATCTGATTTGTTGTTGTTTGCTCCGCCCACTTTTTCAATTTTTTAAGCCAAAGTAATCTATGACCTGATTTCTGAGATTTGAAGCCCCTGACATCAAAAATGTCAGCATTTTTCAATTTTCTGCATTTTTCAATTTTCCCATTGAAATCAATCAAAGAAATCTGATTGGTTGTTTTTGGCCCGCCCACTTTTCAGAATTTTAATCCTAATCCTAAATTGTCCAACTGTACCAAGTTTGGGGATCCTGCCATTAACAGTCTAAGAGCAGCGGCAGTTTTAAATTTTCCCATTAAAACATATAGCTGAAATTTGATTGGCCGTTGTAGACTCCGCCCACTTTAAAACATTTGAATTCTAGTCACCTAATAACCGAATATATTAAGTTTGACAACCCTGCCATTAACAATGTTGAAATGGCAGCAATTTAAAATGTTCTCATTGAAGACAATAGGGAAAATCTGATTGGTTGTTTGTAGCTCCGCCCACTTTTTAATGTCCCCAAAATGTGATAGAAATTTTCAGGTTGACCCCATGACTAAGTGACCCAAGTTTGGTGAGTTTCACTCCGAAGCTGTATGAGTGACAAACGTTTCAATTTTTCCAATAAAACTCTATGGGAGAAAAAAAGAGGTTTTCGGGGGCCCGCCCCAGGGGCCCGGAGGGTGGGATCGGTTAACAAAGCACAAGCAAGATCCTCGGGTATGTGCCGACCAAGAGTGCAAAGTTCGGTATTGATACTCCTAAATCTGTGGGAGGAGTAGCAATTTGAACGTCTCATTGTAGTAAATGGGGAGAATTTGATTGGTTCTGTGTGGCCCCGCCCACTTTTTCGGGTATCCGAAATGTTCTAACCAATTGCGCGTTGACCCCATGACTAAGTGACCCAAGTTTGGTGACTTTAGTTTAAAATCTGTGCGACTGGGAGCGATTTAAAAATTGTCCCTGTCAAAGTCAATGGGAAAAACGTGGATTTTGGGGGCCCTGTCCCAGGGGCCCGGAGGGTGGGATCGGGTAACAAAGCACAAGCAAGGTACTCGGGTGGGTGCCGACCAAGTCTGCAAAGTTTGGAATTTGTACTCCTAAAAATGTGGGAGAAGTAGCAATTTGAAGGTCTCATTACAGTCAATGGGGAAAATTTGATTGGTTCTGTGTGGCCCCGCCCACTTTTTGGGGTCCCCGAAATGTGCCAAAAATTTTCGGGTTGACCCCATGACTAAGTGACCCAAGTTTGGTGACTTTAGCGTCAAAGCCTGGCGAGTGGGAGCGATTTGAAAATGTACCCTGTCAAAGTCTATGGGAAAAAAGGGGGCTTCCGGGGCCCGGCACGGGGGCCCCGGGGGTGGGATCGCTCCACAAAGTAATAGCAATCCGATCGGGAACAATCTGCACGTTTTGGTAAATTTTTGTCTATGTAGTGTAAAAACTGTGGGAGGAGTTAGGGTGGCAAATTTGGCTATAATAATAATAATAACTAGAAAAGGTACAATTTCTGGGGAAATTGTGTGATGTGTTCTTGCCTCCACCAGTAGCTTACAACTGGAGTGGGCGGAGTAACTGGGTGGAGTGTAGACTCCGCCCACTTTTATAAATTTTGACCTTTGTCTCACACTGACCCACCCTGCCGAGTTTGGGTGCTGTGAGAATGACAGCTGTTTAAAGGTTTCTTATTGAAGTCAATAGGGAAAATCTGATTGGTTGTTTGTGGCTCCGCCCACTTTTTAGCATCCCCAAAATGAGATATACATTGGCACAGTCCTCCAGTGACCAACTGTGCCAAGTTTCGGAACCCTGCCATTAACAGTCTAAGAGCAGCGGCAGTTTGAATTTTTCCCATTTAAACAAATGGCTGAAATTTGATTGGCCGTTGTAGACCCCGCCCACTTTTTAATTTTTTTTTGACCCCAGTCACCCAATGACCTACGGTGCCTAAGTTTGGGTATTCTGGACTTAAATACTGTGAGAATGACAGCAATTTAAAGGTTTCTCATTGAAGTCAATAGGGAAAATCTGATTGTTGTTGTTGGCTCCGCCCACTTTTTAAATTTTTGAATCCAAATTAATCTATCACCTGATTTCAGAGATTTGAAGCCCCTGACATCAAACATGGAAGCATTTTTCAATTTTCTGCATTTTTTTTTTTTTCCACATTGAAATCAATGAAAGAAATCTGATTGGTTGTTTTTGGCCCCGCCCACTTTTCAAAATTTTAATCCTAATCCTAAATTGTCCCACTGTACCACGTTTGGGAAACCTGCCATTAACAGTCTAAGAGCAGCGGCAGTTTGAATTTTTCCCATTTAAACAAATGGCTGAAATTTGATTGGCCGTTGTAGACTCCGCCCACTTTTCATTATTTTTTGAATCCAGTCACCCAATGACCTACGGTGCCTAGTTTGGTATTCTGGCTTAAATACTGTGAGAATGACAGCAATTTAAAAGTTTCTCATTGAAGTCAATAGGGAAAATCTGATTGGTGGTTTGTAGCTCCGCCCACTTTTTAATGTCCCCCAAAATGTGACAGAAATTTTCAGGTTGACCCCATGACTAAGTGACCCAAGTTTGGTGACTTTAGTTTAAAATCTGTGCGACTGGGAGAGATTTGAAAATTGTCCCTGTCAAAGTCAATGGGAAAAACGTGGATTTTGGGGGCCCTGTCCCAGGGGCCCGGAGGGTGGGATCGGGTAACAAAGCAAAAGCAAGGTACTTGGGTGGGTGCCGACCAAAGTCTGCAAAGTTTGGAAATTGTACTCCTAAAAATGTGGGAGAAGTAGCATTTGAAGGTCTCATTAAAGTCAATGGGGAGATTTTGATTGGTTTCTGTGTGGCCCCGCCCACTTTTTGGGGTCCCCGAAATGTGCCCAAAGTTTTCGGGTTGACTCCATGACTAAGTGACCCAAGTTTGGTGACTTTAGTTTCAAATCTGTGCGACTGGGAGCGATTTGAAAATTTTCCCTGTCAAAGTCAATGGGAAAAACGTGGATTTTGGGGGCCCTGTCCCAGGGGCCCGGAGGGTGGGATCGGGTAACAAAGCACAAGCAAGGTACTCGTGTGGGTGCCGACCAAGTCTGCAAAGTTTGTAGTTTTGTACTCCTAAAAATGTGGGAGGAGTAGCAATTTGAAAGTCTCATTATAGTCAATGGGGAAATTTTTGATTGGTTCTGTGTGGCCCCGCCCACTTTTTGGGGTCCCCGAAATGTGCCCAAATTT